>NW_024582537.1:470489-567093 GCF_018398535.1 Haplochromis burtoni | reverse complement strand
TTTTCACCTTCTGTTAATAGTGTGAATTGAGCAACTGGACACTGGGAGCTCTGCAGCATTGAGCAGCAAACTGCATCGATAATGAGATTTCCTATTTCACACTGTGACTTCCTGCCCTTTTGCCCCACATTCCACCCACACACCAAGGCACTTAAAATAGATGGTAGAGCATGATATAGGAATTAGGTAACAATATCAAATTTCTGATTTCATGAGTGAAACAATCTCAGGGGTCTGGTGGGTTCTACAAGACAGTGGGTACTCTGCCTTCGTGTAAGCTAATACAATGCTTTCATCCAGCTTCAACAATAATGTACCACATGCTGCTTTTGTAGAAACTGAGTCTTAGACCATGAAGCAAATAATAAAGTAAAGGGTTTACCGTATAGCAGTATGCTTTTTTATTAAAAGCTTGGAGAGAACTCAATATTTTTCTTAGAGGAGCGGTGGAGAATCATTTTTTCCCATCAGTGCAGAAATTTTTTATGGTGAAACACAAATTCACTCTTAAATAACAAGCCAGTCAATCTCATCACACGACACAGGCCGTGTCATGCTTTCTGCATCTTTCAATCACTAAGAGAAAATCCAATTTCTGAATGTGTCGAACTGATAATGGACTTGAGCCAGCCTTGTAATGTTCACACTTCAGGGCTGAGCAGAAAGAAGGATTTCAAAGCTGCACAAAGCACTATAGCTGCAGCTCTTCTACACCTTCAGCACTCCAACCTCAGGCTGGCTGAGCCAGCGAAGCAGACTGCACCAAATTGTACCACAAAACCTTTCCTTTCCAGTTCACAACGCAGTCTTTTCCTCAGAAACTGAAATCTGATCTGGGGTTATTCTCCAGGGTAGTATTTATTAATAAAAAATAATCTCATTACACTCTAATTCCATTAATTGTTCAGGTTTTATCATATTTGAGAATCTACAGGCGGCGGTGGAAAGAAGAAGCCACACTTGTCAGCGGTGATTGCTCTTTCCTGTCCTGGATTTGATCCGTGTTTGGGATTCTTTCCTCACTAATAAAACGAGTATTTAACTCACAGCTGGGAGCCAAAGGGAACGACTTGCCTCTGCAGCATAAAGCAGCATTTTTTATTAGCGACACTTAAAAGCGTTTCACCTGCAGTTTGGCTGTTGTTCAATATACTACTGAGCTCTCAAGACACAGAGGAAGCATGCTGTATCCGTTTGCTTGTATACAGGAGGGTAATTAATGATCTTTAGATGGAGATAAAGTGCATGGGTCTTAAATTTTCTGCCTGCAAAGTTGGTGCATTAGCCCGCTCCATGCAGGCAGACCGAGCCAAACATGCGACAGCTGCGCCAGCATGAACCCAGGACTGATGGGAAACAAACTGATGGCAGTGGCAGTTGGACAGTTTCTGATAATCCTTTTTAATTCAGACACTTTAGTTTGCAGCATGAATTTTCCGGCCTGCCAGGGAATTGTTTTGTTTCTCTGCGTCTAATGTAGGTTAACAGGCAGCCATCAGTTATGAATAAAGTAGAGTGCAGACCATGTGAGCGTGTGCGTAAGCAATGATTTTGAGTGCTCGCTGCTTTTCAGGCTGGAATGCATTAAGAGCCAGTTTGATGTGTGTCATACTGATGCACTTCTCCTGGTCTGACATTTCTATGAGTACAGCCAGCACTGTGAAAGGCTTAAGCGAACAGCTGATATCATATATTTCACTACAGCATTTATGTGTCCTATGTTGCATGTTTATCAAAGTAAATCTGTTTGGAAACTGACACATCCTGAAAGTACCAGTATCTACAAAAAACTTGGAAAAAACTAATATTGGACAAAGTGTGACCAGATGCTACACTGAGGTTTATCCTGTCTTGGTGCAGAATGTTACCCAAACATGTAACTCCCAACTATTTTTGTTAGATATGCTCCCACGGGCCTGTCTGATAAGCTCCAACACCCATCATGCTTAATGTATCCATCTGATTTCATATTAAACCGATGCTACCACAACTGAATCAGCTGAAAAGTCAAAGTTTGGATTTTTATTGCTGCAGTTTGGAGGGAGAACAGTACATTATATTTACAGAGTAATTCATGTAACTTTATGTACTGTTCAATAGGTTTTTGACTGTTTCAACCATTTATCTATTTATAGATAATTGGTATCCATTTATTTAATTTTTTAAGCACTTGTAGTTCTGTGCACAAATCCTTATATTTCACTTCCAGGGAGTCAGACTTTCTCATATTATACTAAAGTGGTCTTGATCAATAGTTCTCCAGGCTTCATGAAGGTCTTTCAAAGGTTTTCAGTCCTTGTGCCTGACGTTTTCAAAGGTCAAACGAAATCATTTAACCCTGACATGTGACTCATTAAAGCATAAAGACTACACCTAACTTGTGTTGTGTCAACACAAAATATTTTAAACTGCATGTTTAGATGTTAAATGTTTAGACACTTTGTTATTAGCAACCTTTTACCAAAATACACCACTTGTTTTCATTTTTTAGTATGAATATGTGTGAAGAAAATGCAAAATGTAACAGTTTGACAGGCATAAAAATTATATTTTTGCAGGAAAAAGATTCCCACAGAGCTTTTAGCTGAAGACACAATGTGCAGTATGAGGACAGTGTTCAAAACACAGAGGATATTATTCAATTCAATTTTTATCACAACAACAGACGCCTCAAGACACTTAATATTGCAAGATAAAGAGCCTACAATAATACAGACGACACCTATGAGCAACCACTTGGTGACAGTGGGAAGGAACCAGGCTCAGGGAGGGGCGCATAGACCTCACTGTTACACCTGCTAGTAAGAGAAAGTTTGCACACAAATAATTTTCTACCAGCTTTTCCAAAATGATTCAGACATCACAGGCACAGAGGGGATGATTGCAAGAGTCCAAGCAATCAGATAAAAATAAAATAGAATTTAAATGTGTGAAATGATTTAAAAAAAAAACTAAAAATGTTTATTTAAAGAAAAATGTGATCTATATTTCACACGTTGTAAAAAACGTTCTGACCTGACCTCCATTCTACGTGCAAATAACATCCGTCTGTCTATGGTTCCGTTTTTGCTGTCGTATAATGACTTTTTTGACCGAGGAGATGATATCAGGGTTTCAGCCTTGTTTGTTTGCAATGGGCTAATGTGTCTAAGCCAGCTGGAGAAGTTTTAGGTGGTTATTAACCATGAACAGGAAAGGTTTCTACCCGCTGCGGTGGAACCCTGTTGTAAATTATAACTGTTCTGCGATGTGAGCTCAGCTGCATTGTGTTAATGTCTCACTCGTTTCACTGCCGCAGTGACTTTCCATGTTCAAACTTGCTGTATGTGTGTAGCAACAGTTAAAAAAAACAAAACATTTTTTCTTCTTTTTTTCCTCTTTTTCCCCCTTTTTGGGTGTTTCATCCATGGTACCACCCTGGCTATGGATTTATGTATTATTTTCTGGTAATTACACAGCTTTCGAGAGAATACAAGAAGCAAGACAACGTGTACCGTAGTTTTCAGGTCACAAGCCGCTACTTTTCCCCACACTGTGAACACTGCGGCTTATACTGACGTGCGGCTAATGCATTTTTTTTCATGCGACCAAAAACATTTTGCCTGGTAACAGCAGACCAAGAAAATTGATAAGTAGTATATATATACGGTATATATTTTTACCGGTTGTTAAGAGACGTAATGTTTGTGCACTGTTCCGTAAAAAACCCATAAGCTACGTAATTGTGTGTTACTGATACGTACGTATACTTAAAGGTAGCCGTGTTACAGGCGCTGTTCGAGGGAAAAAAGCATTTGCAGTATGTATTTTTGTATGTTACCATAACGTTTATGTTACCATGTTTATGTTACCTTACGGATTAAATTAAACGTTAAAAATCCTCACGTGTAATATTTCTGTGTAAATATCTCATATTACGAGTGAAACACATACGGCTTAAAATCCGGTGCAAGTACAAAATTGATTTTCTTTCTAAAATCAGAGCATGCGGCTTTTAATCAGGTGCGCTCTGTAGTCCGATTAATTCTCCTGTTAATTCTCCAACCTACCAACCGGCCCTGGAGTGAGAGGGTCCCATGATCTCCGACTCATGTTTGCTGAAAGGGATGAAATGCGAGTTTATTTAGGAATATGAGCTATAACTAATATTTTATTGGTATTCAAATCTGGTTTTAATGTGGAAGCCCTCCAAAGATTTGATTCTGAAGTAGGGAGAAATGTCGCTCCCCTGTCCTTTCACTCGTTTGCCCTCTGCACAGTCCTTTCTGACCAAAGGTCCTGAACACTGTTTGTTTCAATGGCAGATGTTTGGGGTTTTTTGCAGTCGGTGCATTTTTCTTTGTGATTAGGAACAAATGGAAATCTGACTGTTTTCGATATTCTCCGGTCTGGCATAAATACGACCGTATGTGCTAGAGAACATCACGGCCAGGTCCCTGCCTGTCCCAGCCTCTCCTGCAGTGTTGATTTTCCTCCCTGTGTACAAATGCTGCATGTCACAGGGCTAGATTGACCTACATTCTCACGTCTCCCGGGATTCTGGAAAATCCACGTCCTCTTGTGTCAGCCCATCCTTCTTTCATTAAGGTAATCATGCTCTCCCTCTCTCGTTCAGTTAGTCACACTCAACCCATCTCCAGCTTTATGACTCATTGAGAAAGAAGTCTGCAATCACCAACACAACTCCTCAGCTGGAGAATGCTGTGTGCAGTTTAAGAAAGGCAACTGTCGGATGCACCAGCAGCCAACCGCACATCTTTCACCTGTCAGAGACCAAAAATGTCACATGGGAGGGACCCACGGTTTACGCTTCATTTTTTTTAAGGGTACTGCCTCGTGTGGCTCTGTTGTTTTCTTCCCATTGTTAGTGTCTGATTAAGTTCACCTGTGGAACATTAAACCTCCCTGTGGCCCAATTCCAATCCGGCCCCTGGAGCCTCTCCCTCCACACACTCACTCTGTGCTTTTGAGTGGAGGATCCACCAAATTAAGTGCTCTTTAAAACCAAGTAGTTCTGTGGAAGTGTTACTTAACCATCAAACAGCGAGTCTGCACCGACACAGGCTTAACAAGGCTTACCAACCACAGTCTGGGAAGGTGCAGCATCTGTTTTGTGTGTCTAATAATGCAGGAAACTACAAACGACACACAGAAAGAAATGCCTCATTAATTATTAAAAATTAAACAGGTTTTGAGAAATGTTCTACACGTGTCCATATGTCGTTTTTTTAAGGTGCCAACAAATTAAATATATTATTATTATCATTATTATTAGAATTATTATTACTGGAAGTTCCTGCTCAGTGCAAGAGACTCACAGCTTGGTCATGACTATCTTCCAAGACAACTGATTTTTATTGTTTACCATTTATTTTATTCAGTTTTTGTTTTGCTGCTTCCTTATCATTTCCACAAGGAAGACACTGACACCATTTCTGTTGTCCAATCACCTTCTTAGAGCCAATCAGCCACCACTCTGTGTCGTTTAAATCTGTGCTCTCGGTCATTCTCCCTTTCAAACTCTCATCTCCACCTCACTTCTTTAAAGTGAACTCTCCTTATTTAACCGTTATTGTTTGAGAGCTACACTTGAATTTCCCTGACGGAATTATCTGGATCTATGGATATTGTTCCATCTCATTTAACTCTACTTGAGTTGGTGTTAAATGAAGGTAAATCATGTTTTTCTCAAATGGCAAAGAGAGCCAAACCATTCAAGGGCTTGATCACTGCAGGCTTTTATTTTTACCTTTATTTTTTTTATTAAGAATTTATCAATCACCTGACCAGTCCCTAGAGAGTTTGGATGCTGCCCGTCATTGTGCTTTGCAAAAAAACAACAGCAAAAAACTGCTTTTAAATACATGGACCAAATTTCTTGGAATAATCTACAGAAAAAGCTGAAATTGTCAGAACTGGTTACATTCGAGAATGTAACCAGTCTGTGCCTTTGGGTCGGTTTGACTACTTTTAATGTCTGGTTAATGCTCTTGTAATGATCTGTTACTGCACATGATTTGCATGTTTGCGGTCACTTGTCTGAACTGACTATCGGTTCAGGTGCTTTTCTTTTTATGTTATGTTCTTATGTCCAAGTCCCTCTTGAAAGAGAGATTGTAATCTCAGCGAGACTCAAGGATAACGACCTATATATCTAGTCTTTGTGTTAGGGCAGTGATCGGGGCAAAAACTAAAAAAAATCATAGCTCATAGGTAGGGATGGGTACCGGTGTCCGGTGCCATGATGGCACCAGTTCTGACATAAACGGTAGTAACCAGACCGAAAAGCAGCGCACATTTCGGTGCTTTATTTCGGTGCTTTTTTTTTCCTGAGCTGTGATACACTTCTAGCCAATCATTTTACGTTTCCCAGGATAGTAGGCGGGGCCAGGTACGTACGTTCAGTTAGAGCAGAGCTACTGATTAAAAATGTCCAAGGCGAAGCGGTCAAAAGTCTGGCTGTACTTCACAGCAAAAGATGCAAACTCAGCAGCAACAAGTGCTTTAAGCTGATACTGTGATACTGTCAAAGGAGGTAACACCTCGAATCCGATGAAACAGCTGGCGACGCATAGCGTTTTTTTTAAAAGCCGAGAAATGCGCCGTATTTGATAGCTTGCTGCGAGACCTCACACTGTGCACGTTGGGTGGGTTGCCAGTTATCGGACCGGAGCAACATCCCCCAAAAACCCGAAGAATAGAGTCCTGGCCCCTAGCCCTGCCAGTGTAGCAGAAATGATGAGGATGATGCAGCAGCAGCCGTTCTTCTCTGCGTGAGTCGCTTAATGTTGTCCGTGTGTAATTTACGTTGAGTAGGCTAACCACGTTATTACATTAATGCATGTAAGGTGAACTAGCAAACATCATCATAGCTACATGCGGCTGTCCTCTTGTTTGATGGCAGATACTCCCTTCACCCTGGACAAAAAGGCTAAAATGACCAAAGAAAAAGTGGGAAACAGCTGAACATGAGAGGATTTTGGACAAAGTTTGTGTTTTTTTTCCATTGTTTAAGCACTGCTTCCAGCCAAGAGTGATACCATATATGCCCCATAGCTGCAGAAAAGGCTAACATTGTTATCTTTTTACAAAAAACAAAACAAAACAGCTGAACATGAGAGGTTTTTGGACCAATTTTGTGTTCTCCATTCTTTAAGCACCGGTTCGAGCACCGTTTAAGCACCGGCACCGTTTCAAAAGTACCGATTTGGCACCGGTATCGGATAAAACCTAAACGATACCCATCCCTACTCATAGGTCAAATCCAACCCTACATCAAAAAAAGATGTTTTATTATTAATTTTTTTATTTGATATTCCAGAAAAATACTTTTTCCGAAAGTGCAAATACATAACATTTCGATCCTAATAAATACAACCTCTTAAAGCATAATGACAGTCAATTCCTGACACACAAATACAGGGCAGCGTAATAAAAACAGTCTGCTGAAAATGCATTTTTTTAAAGTTAGTAACAACATTAAGAGCAGCACTTTCCATCAACGATGAAAGAAAATGGTTGAAGATCGCTCCAATTCGCTTTTCTTTCTCTGACACATAAGTACCACCTGTGCGACCGTATTAAAACTAAAATAATTTCGGAAGAAAAAAAAAACATCCACTCAAACCACTCAACAAGTCAATCTGCAGTCTAACAGGTAACAAAAGGAGCTTGTTTGGACTGAATAATCATGTTTAAGCGTATAAGAACCTCAGCAATGGACAGCTGTATGTTATTTGCAGGGAAAAAATGTAAACGGTGAACAAATCTGTGCAAAGAGTATTAATAAAGTAAAAACTTATGGAAAAAAAAACTATTTTTATGTTTTATTTTCTTTGAGTAGGTCGCAGATACTGTTCAGAACTTTTATCGACAGACTTTCGAGGTGCAGCTATGGGGTGGAGGGCTTCAGATTTGGTGGTCTCAGCACCTCGTCTCTACTTTTTGGCTTAATCGAGTCATGGCCTCCAGCTCACACTGGAGCTCCGAGTCTGTGGTTGTGATTCTCAGCTGGAAAAAAAGTGGAGTGTCCACTCTGGGTCAGGATTCCCACGCTTGCTCATGAGTTGAGCGTGAGACTGAGGAACGAACTGGTCCACCGTTGGCAGTGTTGCGCACGCTCTAACAATCTTTTGTGATAAAGAGCTGAACGTGAAAGGTGGCGATTTGCCGGCCAATTTACATCCCTACCTTCACCTGGTCATGAACTCTGGATAATAACCAAAAGAGTGAGATCACAGATACAAACAAACAGATACAAGCTTCCTTTAAATGGGGTCTGGGTTCCCCCTTAGCGACAAGGAGAAGAGCTCCACTCGCCCCTGGTTCGGAAATCTGACAAGGAATGCCTCCTGTTTGTTTCAGCCATGTCCTACCGGGAAGAGGTCCTGGGGAAGACCCAGAAATTGCTGGAGTGATTACATCTCTCGTACTTAGCTGGAGGAGGTGACCCAGGAGAGGTAAGTCTGGGCCTTTCTGCTTAAACCTCTTGCCTCTGTGACCCAGATCTGGATGAGCAGCAGCAAATGGATTGAAGATGGATTCTCTGAATCCCTCGTCCGTATATATATATATATATATATATATATGAATAGTTTGAGATTTAGTTTTTTGATTTTTAACACATTTTGAGTCATTTTAAACTTTTATATGAAGTGTGTTAGAGATTTGAGTTGCTGACAAGTCGAACCTAAACCTTCATTAAAGTTATAGTTACAGTCTTTAATCTTAAGTGGTCCCACCTGCTTACAAAGTTGTTGTGAATGAGCTAATGTTTCTTCCAGCAACTTACAGAAAGAAAATCAATCCTTTATTATTAGCCACACATCTGTGAGAAAATGGCAGACTTCATAAGATGCAACCCTTTTTTAAATGCCTTTGTGCCTGAAATAAACATTTAGGGTGCGATTGTAATTGCTGCTTGTTCATCTCTCCAACAGCACGACTGGTCTGTTCACACATCTGCGTCTCCTCTTCGATGAGGCGAGGCGGCCACTTCATCACATCCTTTCAAAAGTTAAGCGTTAGATTTGACGAGGATGCGTCTCGCACCTGTCACACACTGAAGTCAGACATGCAGCGGCTGATTGGTGGGTTACTGTTACTGAGGGCTGGGATTATACATACTGCAGCATATGGTACATGCACAATACAGTGTAAATACTGAAAGCAGATCTGTTAGCGTGCTGTGAAATCAAAGAGAGAAGAAGCAGCAGCGGTCACAGGGGACACAGTGTCCTGCCTGTCTGCCAGGCTCACAACGAAATCTGAGACACATACGTCGCAGAGGAATACTGCATTCCAGCTATTTAGATTCCCTCTGTACACACACACACACACACACAGTTGGGTTTGGTGTCATCCTACTGTAAACATGCCACGCACAAGCTTCTGTAACACCACAGGCATCACCCCCCCCACTCCCAACCCCCGCATGCCTCACCCGCCTCTGTAGTCAGAAACTGAAGCTGGTAAACAAGACTGGATGATTTGGATTTTCTAGACATTTCTGGTTGGTGAGCATTACAGACAGGAAAGATGAGTGAGAGTGGTGGATTTATGACAGGAATGATCGACCACGCTTGAAGTTGTTGTGTGTATTCTCCCCCCCCCCCCTCCACAAAATATCAAAAACTTTTGTTTATTCTCATCTAAACAGTGTTACGTGCAAAGACTCAGATTATTGACTTAACAACTGACTTAGCAAAAATATAATTTCAAAAAAGATGCTTTCGGTTTAAAGTACAATATTTGGAATATTTCTGCCTACCTCAGGTTTAAGTCAATGCTAAGAACTGAAAGTTCAATATCCATCCTTCATTCAAAAAAAAAAAAGAACAAACCTCCCTCCAACCATTTCTCATCACTACCAGCGAAGCTCTTATTGTGAAGTCACTTTAATTATAAATTAGTTGCAGCAGGTAGGTTCAGCTTTTCTGGCGTTTACATGTTGTAGCTGTTTACTGCCACCAGGGGGCAGTGTCACAGACAACTGGACTGTGGGCTACTCTTGCTTCCCTGTTGTTGGTCTATCAGCCAACCACAAAGAAGAGCTAAATTATTATGTACAAAGAGCTGAAGTGAAACAGAGAATTGAAAACAATCTCCAAAGCGGTGTCATCTGAGCTTCTCGTGTATTCTTTATGATTTTCATATAAATCTCCATACGATCAGACTCAGTTGGCCAGTTCACTGACCAGTCTATGAGTAAGGCTTTAGCAATAAATTTCACAGCAAGTACCCTCAACTCCCAGCAACCATTCACAACCAGTCGGGGAATACTGATTCTTCCCTCCACGACCACCAGTTGCCAAATGGTTGCAGACTGGTCTTTACCCCTGTGTAACTGGGACCTTAATCACTTGATCTTCTTCTTCAGATTTGACAGTTTCTTTCTCTATAATAAAGTTCACCACTATGGAAGCATGACATGAGTCATGTTTCAGGTTATGGACGACTGTATGTAAACTCTGACCTTTGTTAATTGCCATGTTAGTGTCTGTCTGCTGTTTCCCCTCAAAGATGAATCAGCTCCAGTTTTTAAATCACCCAAAGCAGCTGTGAGACCGAATGCTTAATTTGTAAAAGCTATAAACCAATTCAAGTCCAGAAAGAGAGTGGTTCAGACTGATGATCAGGCAATTTCTTCTTGTTTTTCTTCTCTCCTGTTGGATAGTATTATCCTGATAGAGTGAGGCACATGGTGAGACGCCAGGAAGCCTTAGGATGGAGGGAGGGAGTCCTCAGCTGGATCAGTGCCCAGGCTGCCCCCTAAAACACTGCTTTTACATCTCTGAGCTTTACAAATGTGCATGAGGCTGCAATTTTGGGAGAGAGGCAGGATGAATTTATACTCAGCGAGACCAGAGAAAGGAGAGAGAGAGAGGGAGAAGGGGGGGGGAGTAAAGCTAGAAAAGAAAAGCTTTATAATGAGAGTGAAAGCACACCAAAGACAGAAAGAGAAGGAGGGCAGTGCTTGCACAGATGCAACAACTTATTTTAGATGGTGCAAAAACAGATTTGACAGCCAGATGCTCTTTCTCAGGGTTTTGGTTTCAAGCACTGACATCTGCCAGCCTATAACTCTCAATTACTGCACCTTCCTGAGGAAACTTAAAGCAGCAAGTCAAAAATAAAACTTTGCCAAGAAAAGGTTATTTTTCGCTCAGTCTGGAACTACTCTGGGATTTACTGCTAGGATAGCTTCTGTGGCACATGAGGCAGCGACAGGCAGTGAACTAAAGGCAGAACATAAAATACTATAAAGTTCGAAAACCTCCACTGACTCCTGTCCGTTATTAGCCTTGTTGAGTCCTTCTTCTTTCAGCTGCTCCCTTTGGAGGTCACCATGCGGATCATCTTCCTCCACCTCACCCTATCCCTAGCATCCTCCTCCATCACGCCAACCCCCTACACGTCCTTGTTGCATCCTTCAGTCAAACTATTTGTTCAGTAATTGTGAAAACAATGCATATATTCTAGGAAGTTACACTAAAAATCGAATATACACAAAACTAGATGTGCATACATGAAAACCTTGCACACTTTTGCATAAGTATTATCCAATGAAGAAGAGTGTGTTGCCCTGCAAGTGTGCGAGTTCATGGTTTCGCTACCATTTGGTGATTAGTTTGGAAATAAGTGGCATCTTGGATGGGTGACAATGGCAGCCTGGTTGCGATCAAGATCGCCCAGCTTGTGTGACTGAGGTCTAAGGGAGATGAAGTGATCCACCATCCCAGAGAAGAGAGCCATGTAGTGGCTGATAAAGACTGTCAGATGGAGCTGAAGCTAAAGAGACAGAAGATCTAACGAACTATTCAAAGTCAGTGATTGTGTGTAAATTTTCTACCACAGGTCCAGTGGTTACCTAACTTCAGAAATAAAGCGTATACCAGCTTAAAATGAAATAAGTAAATTATTATGTATTAAAAACTGCAAGTCCCTTTTAAAGTGTGTATTTGCTTTTAATGAGTGCACAAACAAGTTCTCACACAAACTGACATACAGCAAAGTTTCTGGCACATTGAGAAGCATCTGGCAGGTTGTTGGAGACATGAAAGCGAGTCTCACTGGACATGACAACCTTTTAGGTGCTTCAGGAATGAACTGGCAGTGACTAAACCCACAACATCATTAGTTCAGACATCAACCATCAACTGTACAAGCTTACAGCTGTCTCCGTTGACTACACATTCACTCAGAGAGTGTAATGTTAATCCTGGATGTCAGAATCAGAGCAGAGAGCAAACCCTGTGGGCTCCCACTCGGGCTCATAATAACATTTAGTCACGCTTAAATGTATACAGTAAAGCATGAAAACATCAGTGCAGTGATTTAAGAAAGTCACTAGTTTTCATGCAATGACAAATGGTTAGGAAAGAAGACATCCTCCATCCCTGCATGAAGATTGACAGCCGCAGTCGGAGAGATCAGAGGGTAATGGATGTTGTCAAAACTTATTAGTAGGATTGAGGAAACCCCCAGCTTGTGCTGTACTAGCATGCTGCAAAGATGCAGCCTGTCACTTGTGCTGTGGAACGACTTGTAAAAAGAAAGTTTCTTTCCAATGTTTGCATGCCTTCCCACCAAAGAAATATGGATTTCTTGTTTTACCCACAGAGTGCAAAGTGTCTTATTTTATTTGGTATTTAATTGACCACAGATACAATTTTCATGCACCATTGAGTCCTTTGCTTCTGTCATGACATCTAAGAAATGCCTGGGAACATCATGGCGCTGCGTCAGCACATTTTCAGTTTGTTAGCCTGTTGGGGAATTTGTCCTTTCGACTTCTCTGAACTGTTAATTAGCAGCAGGCAAACACTGTGCAGAGCCCGCTTCAAGTCTGAGGCCAGCATCTTGGGCGTGGAAAAAGGTTAGAATATTAGGAGTAGCCAATCAGGTTGGAGATGTTCATGTTCTTCATCATGTTATTTTCTAAATGGAGAGCATACACACAAATGTACAGGATATAATACAAATACTGCTAGCTGCCCATGGACTGGCTTCCAGAAATTGACAAGACACATAATACAGAAGCTGTGTAAAGCTTAGGCCTCAGTTACTCAAAAACAGGTTCGCAATGCCCTGGCAACCTTTAGTTGCTAGGGAAAGATGAGCATTCCTCAACTGTAAGGTGAGATTGTTGCAAGTTTCTGACTGTTGCCGGGTTAAATCAGGTGCAAAGTCAGCAATCACTGAAAAGCGAAACAATCCCATTGCTTCGCTTTTCAGTGACTGCTGACTTTGCTTATAGTTTGCATCTAAGATGCTCAGCTGTTTGCAAACACTTGCCTTTTTGCTCCATTTAGCTGTAGTAAAACTTGAAAAAGTGTGATGCAAACCCGAACGGAGTTTAGACTTCGCCTCAGTCGTCTGTTTATTATTCATGAGCAGCTTCAAATGCCTTTGAAGTAAAGTTTACACCAACACATTTCAAAAGGCCAGCTTTTACCCTGATGGCAAACGTTACTGGTTTCCAGTTTGTGTCCAAATTTCAGTGTTTGACTACTATTTCAATACCAGTCTGGACCAATGGTTACCACATGACAGAGCTCTTGGCCTGTGTGACTGAGGCCTAATCCAGTGAAGTCCCACAATAAATTCATATAGTGTATAAAGATAAAAATGAGTGCAGCAACAACTGAAATGATCAAAGTATCTGCCGACCAAGTAGGAGCTGAATCTTATCCACTGCAATGTTAGAGTACCTGATCAGGAGACACTAACACCCTCATTACAGAGTGTCACAGACACATATATGGAAGTTGTAAGTTTCTATACACAATAAAGGTCCAGAGTTTTGCCATGGTAGGCAGACCAAGCAGTCACACCACGCACGCTATAATCAATCTGCTGCGGTTCTTTGCCATTATTCAGGCGTGTGCCGGAGGCCCTCGAGCGCTCAGCTGCTCATGCAATATTCAGCTGCGGGGTTTACTGGCTGGCTAAGGAGAAGATGCAGTGAAGTGACAGAGCAAAGCCTAGTAGGTGTGTGGGTGTGTGCGCGTCTGTGTTTAAGTGTGTGTGTTGGTCATGAAGCTCAGGACAAACAGAGCCTAAAATAGATTTGACTTCAACCCTTCTGACAAGAGAAGACAGCTTTGACAACAAGAGTACAAGTCTGTGAATGAATGAGCGCTGAAGTGCACACACACGCGCACACACACGCCAAGTTAAACATGTTGGCAATGAATTAGTTCAGAAGATGAACATCATCCTCATCTCTATCTGTTAAACATAAAGCTAGCAGAGTATTCAGTAGTGACAGATGTGCAGGACACAAATGGAAACTGTGATCAGATCATTCCTCATACAACCTGAACCCATACAGTCCACAACAAAAGCACACATGCATGTACTCATACGCTCATACACATTCATCCCTTGTTTGAAGTCGCTCATGAATAATAAACAGACGACTGAGGCAAAGTCTAAACTCCATCCTGAACCTCCGCGCCCTCCCTCCATATAAATCACGCTCGTATTTGCTCAGTGAATCTGTGTCAGTAGATCATTAAGCTTTGAAGGCCAGCGCAGTGGCAGGAGATACATTCAGCTCCGCTCTGGCTTCTTCACACCTCCACTTCTGTCTGCACAACAGCATGCTTTTATCATGAAAGGTGGTGAGGAGGAAATGCTGGCTGAGGCTCTCCTCAACACTGCCAAACACAGGAATGCCATTACTTATTAGGTCGAGGAAAAAATAGCGAGAAAGAGCACTTCAGATTTTTATCTTTACATGGCAGTGGGGAAAAAACTGTATGCTAGGATTGTAGCTTGGTATTTCCTAATTGGCTCAAAGGGAGGACACGGCATAAAGGGAAGCCAGTATGAGTGAATGGGTGCACATGAAAGATAAAGTAGAAAGAAAAACGAAAGCACGAAAACATAATTAAAGTAGTATTTCTGCATCTGGTTTGGACTAAATAAACTGGAGTTGTGTTAGTGATTGTGTGAGAGAGAATTTAAATTTTTAATTGCACAGCAGGGTAATAATGAGCACAAAAAGTAATTGCGCAAGCTTCAAAAGCGTAACTCCCTGCCGTGTAAACCGTAAAATTCATGTGAAAAATGGACCTGAAAGAGAAAAACAACAGTTAAGTCACAGCACTCACAGCTAAACCGAATTAGACTGAAATGAAAGCAAAACTACTTTAAAAACGAACCAAAGCAGCAGCAGCAGTCGCAAGCAGTTTAAATGCAGTTTCATTCATTTTATACATGAAATATGAAGAGAAGAGGAAGAAAGCGGATTTAATTTGGGGACTAGTTTATGCAGAAAAAGGAGGAAAAATGTAAAAGAGGAAGGAGAAAGAAGGCAACAGAGTGCTAAAGGTGACAGTCTCTGAGGATAGACACTCCCTTTTCTACTTAAAACTCTGGCTCTTCGCCTCCCCTTAGCCCTCCAGCTCGTGTCGTCCCAAAAGTCATTTTGACAGCTCAATAATTGACTGCTTATCTTTTATTAATAGAGAGATCCATTAGGCCACGAGGCCACGTCGGCGCTTCACTGTGTGCGTGCTCCGAGACAAAGCACCGCCGGCCTTCACACGAGACACCTCTTTCTTATTGTCTCATATTCTGGCATCTGCTCAACGCTTCACTGTAACACGGCCTCTTAATTAGCCTCACGCACAACAGAGGAGTCTTCACCGTCACTGTGGTGGTACATGTTAGACAGTGCAGAAGCAAGGCTATCATCACAGAAGCAGGAGGGAATGAATGGGTTCATTTCATTTCCTGAAACGTCTCTTTTGAGGTTAAAAAAAAAAAAAGAGCTGTAATCATATTTTGCAAAGGCTGCAGAGACTGAGGCAGGTTTGTGTATTTTTCAAAGGGGCTGTAGATATCAAACATATTCCTTCAGCAAAGTAAAGCCTGTGCCTCATTATCTCGAGATAACAAATTCGAGGTTTGCCAACACTCACGCTTGATTGCTTCACTGACGTTGTCCCAGTTCAAGCTGAAAGAAGGAGCAGAGACAAAGGGAGAGACGGCCATCGATCAAAGAGCGAACTCAATCACTCGTGAAGGCTGAAAGTCGACATTTAAGGAGGTGTGATGGGGGACAAAAGAAACAAAGATGTGCTTTTATTACATTTTATGTGTATATTGAGACAATTAAATGGGAATGACTGCGTCAATGACACAGTTATGCCTGCAATCATGCACAAACAATTCTTGCACTGTCCAAAGCAATACTAGCATCAGTGTGAGCACTGTATTAATAAACTCTTGAGACATACTATGTTTGTTTGGATTTAACAAGTCTAAGCTGAAATCACCTCAAACAAGCATGACCGTTTGGTTTGATTTAGGTTTTAAATCATTTTAAATCAAACATCAGTGAGAAACCCCGGGGTGTGATCATTGAACATGTTAGGGGTCATCCTCTGGAGAACACGAATATCTTGAAAAAGCTTCACAGAAATCCTTCCACTGGTTTTTGAGATTTTTCATCCTGGATTGACAGACGCTGCCACCCTGACATACACACCATTTCTAAAACAGAACAGCAAAAATGGATCCTTACTAGGTGTAACCTCAAACACATGACGCTATGAAACACTAAATGAGACTGACATGGAAGTTCAAAGTTGTAGTAACAGCCTCCTCGAATAAATAATGCATTACTTTCTATCAAAAAAGGCTTTGGATGCACATTAACTAGCTTCCCAACTGACCAGCAACAGCCAATAGTTGCACTGTAAATTTGTGAACTTAGAAGACAGTATTGAGCAGGCTAACCTACCCTGCACCCTGAAGTAAAAAAGCCCCACAAAGTAATCAATAGCAGTCTCCCTCCCTATCTCCCAGTCTGTGTACACTGGACGTCAGGCTGATGGTGGTTTATGGCTTTTAGTACCTGCAGACACCAGAGCTGTTGAATGAAATTACAGTAAACCAGTGGGGAGAGGTTCATGCTCCCATAAAAGCATGGGAGAAAAGGTGCAGTGAAACAAGAGCACACATTTAGCCATCAAGCTGGCCAGAAGACGTTTTTGGACAAAAGGAGGATCAGATATAGTGCGCAATAAATAGCTTTAATATAAATTTCAATATATCGCTCTTGAAAAACAGCCGCTGTGTAATACTCACTGTTGACTGCTCTTTTGTTATATATCATCAGACTTTCATTATGACAACGCAAACAGCGGGCTCCAGAGAAGTCTGACGGAGAGTGAAAATCCCCGGAAACTCCAAAGTCAGACGATGTTTCGTAATTAATTTGCTCGACTCTTCTTTACAATGTTATTTCAGTTCATTGAGGTTTGCAGGCATCTATTTGTGCACAGCTGTCTCTACAGCATTTCAGTCAGATTGAAGTCTGGACTCAAAACACCTTGATTTTTTTTAATTTTTCAGTCATTCTGTTGTAGATTTGCGCTTGGGATCATTGTCCTGTTGCATGACCCAGTTTTGGCCAAGCTGTAGCTGTCGGACAGATGGCTTCACATTTCACTCTAGAACACGTTGGTATACAGAAGAGTTCATCGTCGACTCAATGACTGCGAGGTTCCCAGATTCTCTGGCTGCAAAAGAAGCCCAAATCATCAACCCTCCACCACTGTGTTTGACAGCTGCTATGAGGTGTTATTGCTGCATTGGTTTTCTCAAAACATGTTGTGTGTTAGGGCCAAACATTACTTTGGTCTAGTCTGTCCAAGAGGACTTTGTTCCAGGTGTCATGTGGTTTGTTCAGAAGCAACTTTCCAAACCTAAGCTGTGCTGCCATGTTTTTCTTGTTGGTGTGTTTTTGTTTTTTTGTTTTTTTTAAAGAGGCGATCCTTCAACACAATACATACTTCTTTAGTCTTTTTCTAATTATACTGTCATTAACTTTAACATTCAATATGCTAACTGAAGCCTGTAGAGTCTGAGATCCTGTTTTTATTGCAGTTTCTCTAAGCATCACACAGAAATAGCACACTATAACAGTGTGTTGCCTAATGAAGGGCCAGACAGACAGAAACGGCCCAATAATCAAATTTTCTCACATCTGCTATCTACCCCACGATATCCTCTGCCATGAAATTTGATGGTCGAGTGAGAAAACACTGACCTATTAGAGCTATATTCACAATGTTAAAAAAAAAATCTATAATAAATGTGCTCCATTAAATATGCAGGACAGGAAGATTTGAATTCTATGTTTTACATCAGCTCAGAGTCTGAATGACCTAGAAACAATTAAAAGCACGATGGATACGAAAACCGATTTATCTCCAGGGAGATGTGTCTGCTTTGTAAGGAAGAGTGTCTGGGGGGGAAAAAATGTGTATGTATAAAAGGATAAAGTATATAGGTTCTGAGTTGGCTTTGAGGTACAGGACAGCAGACAAACATGAAGCAGGCAGCCCAAAGCAAAGTCTCTGTTTCATGTTTTGCAGCCAAAGTGCAGAGAAACTGATGCACTAAAGAATAAAATGATCTGTGGCCTCTGGGAGCAGGAAAAAAAACCCAAACCAGAATACAAATGAGAGCTTTGTATGCAGCAACGTGCTGCACACACTCCTCTTATGATGCCAGCATTCTGGACACCCACTTTAATCATCTCTAGGCTGTCAAATCCTGGTATTTACAGCATGTCTGAGACCAGTGTCCATATCCAGGACTTTTCAAAACAAGATGATCTCGTGAAGTCATTTTAATCCACACGAAACTTTCAGCTGCCACACTACCGCAAAACATTTGCATATGCTGTGTAAGTCTGGCCTGTGGGCTTATCTCTGATATGAAAATTTCGATTTTGGTACACTGAGACAACATATATTGCACAAGATTGTTGTCAGAGTCTCTGCTAGTCTAGAAGGACGAAGAAAAAGCAACTTTAAAAACAATCTGGCTGCTCACATTCAGCCACAGGAGCATTAGTGAGATCCATCACCGATGTCTGGCAGCAATGCCTGGCTCCCACTTGTCCAATTCCTCCCAAAGGTGTTGGATGTGTTTGAGGTCTGGAATCTGTACAGGCTAGTTAACGTCTTGCACAACAGGAAAAAGATCTCTTTAAATACTTGGCTTTGCACAAACAGGAATGGCAATGCAGGAAAAGGAAAAAAAAAATCACAAATTTTTAGTTTTTGCAAAATATGACTGAGAATGATTCACTCAATCATTTTTAAAAAGCCTCAAATCTTGCCAGAACTTTCATTTCACCATGCTGGGGTTAAAAATCCAATCTAAAGATGCATTAAACAAACAGCAGACACTTCAGATTCCACTGCAGCCAGTCTGAAGTGTCCAACATAATGATTTTCATACCAGTCGAGAGTTTGGGAGCTCTTTCGCCTGTGTAATTATGGAGCAAATTAACTGCGCAGTCACAACAGAGAAGGCACATTTGCTGTATTCACCATGTTCTTCAGCTGAAGGGCGCTTTCGTGCAGATCTCATATTGTTGCTCTGACAGGTTTCTGCATTATAGGGGAGCTGAAAATGGACGAGCAGGGCGCTCTGTGCAATTAAATGAATGTTTTTTTGACTGAAGTGGCTGAAAGGGTCACACTGTGGCCACCTGGACCTCTGACTGTTTTAGTCAAATGGCCCGTGAGAGTGTATGAACTGCACGTGAGTGTGCGTTTTGTGGCTAAAGTGGATGTTGAACGTAACGCAGTATGTTCAGAACACCATTTGAAAATGGATACTCCAAATAAAATAACTTCTGGATATAAATGAGAACGAAAGACTGCTTCATTTACAGAAAAAAAAAAAATCCAGCAAACATCAAAAAGAATTCATCTTATTAAAGCACAGAATGCACAAATTTAGTAATGATAAGAAATAGAAGTCTTCCTTTAGGGAAGCTCCTCCCTGCAGTAGCTGATAATAGCAGATGCACAACAGATCTCATGAATTCAGATGGTCAAATGTTCCAGTCAACATTTTAAAAGCATGCTTCACCCTTCTTCTCACCCTCTCATAAAGTCCTGTATTTTTTGAAGAAGAATCAAAAGCTGCAGAGTATTTTGTAGTAAACTAAAAATAGATATTTCAGAGTTGGCCGATAGTAAAAAAAAAAAAAAAAAGTACTTTAAAATCACACACAAGGAATAAAAGTATAACATATAACAACTTAAACAAAAGACTATCTGTATACAAATGTTTCAGCTGCTTTTTAACAGACTCAGTGGAGTCTGTACAACATAAAGGCTGTCTGAAAAGCCCGATCCTCGCCAGGAAAGCAGCAACCTTTGAGCCAATGACGCAAGAGCTCAGGAAGAAGAACGAGGCTTCAGCAGGTCAGAAACATACTGGGAGGCTCGACCACGTAGGGCTCTAAAAGTTAAAACTAACATTTTAAAATGAATTCTAATAATTAACTGTCAACAAACGAAGAATAGCCAAAATATGTGAAGTAAAAAGCCTGTTAAAGGAGTTTGAATGAGAAAAGGTAAAAGCATGAGCAAGTTCATTTTCAAAGCTAGGAAACCTCTGGAATCCGTGCTAAGTGCTATTAACTCAAGCTCAGTGCAACTGTAGTTTTCTGTAACGCTTAAGACAGCTTGTGTTGCATCTAAATGTAGAGAAATTTTAAATGATAGAGGAAAATGGCAACTGAAGCCCACTGGGATCCAGTACTTTTATCTGGATATAAGTAGTCATCAAAATAAACAACTAGTGGTGCAAAGTGTGCAGTGGATCACTGGAGAAGGTTAGCATCAAAATCTGCGAATCATTAAAAAAATTTCCTTAAAATCTGACTTTATATTATTTGGCAGCAGTTCTCATTCCTGCAGCCAATTATTTAGCAAGTTTTAAAACTTTTTTGCAATATAGTCACTTTTTTCTTCAATTTTCTGATTTTCCAAGACAGGAAAGCTATGAGTAAGACCTGCATTAAATGGCCTCGGGGTGGATTTGAACCTTATGGCATATGTGTCATCTGGTGTACCCGGTGAGCTAAACAGTCATCTCCGTTTCATTTTTATAGGTCACCCTCTGCACCATTTTTTTGGACAATCGGCTCTACATTTGTGACCTGCTTCAGCTTCACGGAGGCTCAGCTGCCTTTTGTC
Source organism: Haplochromis burtoni (assembly GCF_018398535.1). Classification (NCBI taxonomy): domain Eukaryota; kingdom Metazoa; phylum Chordata; class Actinopteri; order Cichliformes; family Cichlidae; genus Haplochromis; species Haplochromis burtoni. The sequence continues at coordinate 546,070 of NW_024582537.1, read as the reverse complement.
AGAGCACAATATTTCCTTTATGGGGTCACACATCACACGGTAACCCATTTCAAAGAACGAGCCTGTCTGAGCTGTAAGAGAAGCTTTTAATGTCGTCTGTCTGCTCAAACAAAAATGGATTAAAGAGGTGAAGCGCTATTTAACAGTCAGGTCAGAGACTAAAAATCCTCTCCTTCTGGACAAAACAAAGCTTTTTTTAAAAAAAAATATCATAGCAGACTTGATGAATAATTTGAATCACTGATCTCCGTTGTTAAAATCCCCACAACTTTATTGACCATCCGTACTGGAGCAGATTAACAGGACTGCGCTGTCGAAGCTTGCTCAGCGTCCAGGAGGTCAAAAAGGTTATGTTCACAGGCTTGTCAAGCTACGCTTTACTTTTGACTGGCAGTGATAATGAACGTTCATTTCTACAGTTATCCAGGGACACATGAGAGGTTTTAGCTGCTTGTGCCAACCTCAGGATTTTCACCGTGTCCATCTGTCCAGCCATCAGGGAGGAGCTCGGTGGAAACACGAACGAGGTCATATGACTCAACCACCCAGGAGTGAGATGCCAGATGTGGCATAGCAGCTTTCCTAATTACTACAATATGTAAAACCTTCTAAGCTGTCCTCACGGCTGCAAGTTTTCCAGAGAAACCTGACCTACATTTCTCCTGCATGCTCTGAATTCAGAAAAAAAAGTTCTTTAAGTCTCTGTGAAGGGAGAACCGAAATAGCAACTGCTTCTCACGCCGGGTGCTGCAGGCGCCACGCTCACAATACAGCCTACAGGGTCCTCCTGCAAAACCGCAAGAATGAAAGGGCGCGCTCATGAGAGACCGCACAAAAATGCAGGGAAGGAAGGCACGAGGCACATATGACATTAATGATCAACAAGCAACGTCAGATTTACCTGCTGCCAAAAGGAAACGCGACACAAACACTGCTGCTAAGGAAATCAGTGATTAATGTATTACGAGGATTTCCCTGGAAGCCACTGTTTGGACACACAAATCAAAAACCACACAGCTACACTGGAAATAAGGTCGCAGTGAGAAACAATAAGTCCGTTCAGCACAGAAATTCACTTTTCCGCAGGCTAAAAAAAAACCCAAAACAAAAAACACTCGCATGAAAACGAGGGAACAAATCAAGTAAATCAAAGCTAGGTGCTCGATGAATACTAATGCCGCAAAGAAGCCAAAGTGTAAATATAAAACTTCTTCAGACAGCCAGTTGAGGTTACATCACTAGCGAGGCAGAAAATTTACTTTAAGCCTGAGACATCGATTCTTGTTGTTAATTTTCTGTACATTTTTGTGACAGTAATGATTAAATCTGCATTTCTGTTGTCTCGTTAACCAAACTTTATCACCCTCATTAGAGGAAATAGACTCATCAATATTTTTCCTCTGGGCTACAAAGACATCGTGAATCAGAGCGGGACGAGCTCAAATCTCATCTACATCTAGCACAAAGTTTTGACACGTCTCTCGCTCTATTTTCAGCCTGTTAACCTCTTTTTTTATTCCTGCATTACACATAAAAAAATAATACTGGAACATGGGATAAAGTAAACAGGCCCCATGGTGGCCTGTGTAATCACGGAGCTATTTCAATAATTTGAGCCACATTTGGAAATAAGGTCACCTCCAGCAATCACAGAAAATCCAGTTTTACACAGTGATGTTCTTTAGAAATGGAACTCATCTATTAGCAGAATTGTGGATTTGGGTGCAGAAACGAAGCGGGCATTGTTGTAACAGAATGGAGCATTATCACACTTACATAACAGGGTATGAAAGTAATGAGCGCTGCGTAACAATGTTACCTTTTCAACAGAATTAATCAACTCAAGGCCCGCAAACAAGCGTCTTATAGGCTTAAAAACTATGCAAAGCCTAATGAAGACAAGGAGAAACTCTGCAAAAGCAAATGAAGCTACAGGAAACTGTTAGTTTAACCAAAGTACAAGAGCTTTAGTATTGTGAGCCACCCCAATTCTATACATTTTGTTGGGAAAAATGGGAAATGGGTGCAGGAACAGATCTTCAGGCTTCCCGAGCCCTTTAAAATCTCTTCTTTGGAAGTCGCTGTCTTTTGTTCTATTCACTGTCAAGATGATCCCACACTGACTCAGTAATGTTGAAGTTCGGACTCTATCACTCTTGTGATAATTATCAAGCTGAAAAATGAAGCTGTTGCCAATCAGACACTTCTCAGATGGTATTGCACGGTGGATCAAAATCTATTGGGATCTTTCTGCATTTATAATTTCATGAATTTTGACACAACTGGCTGAAATGTAGCCCGAAACTATGAGATAGCATCCACTGTATTTTGCAGATTACTGATGTTGAGTCCAGTTCTTGCGTAATTTGGCATACTTCAGCCTTTCCCCTCGTTTCCCTTCAGAAACTGCTCATATGTTGTAAACAACTTTTCTTTAGGCCTGTCACTTCTTCTTTTATTCTCCACTGGTCCAGTTTCCTTAAATATTTTAGGACAAACAATGAAGAAAGATTTCAAGTATTCCTCTATTAACTCTTTGAGAATCATTTTTTTGGTGCAAAAATACTTTCTGTGATATGTTTCATAGATTCAGTAACAAAGCGCCAGAAGATATGTTTAAAACTGCTAACTTTGTCTGTTATGTGTAAAAACAACACTGGTTCATCTGTTGAGTCAGATGCATTTTTTAAGCTTGACTCATAGGTCAGTGTTAAGTGGTTCAACAGCAAACAAAAACATTCCTCTGAAAATGGTCAGGTACAATGATCGGACTGAAAATGGGTGAAAAAGCAGCCAGACTCTGAAAGACCTTCAGAAAACCTGCAGAACTATTGCTCAAGACCACCTTAAAAATGACAAGAAAGTCTGGCTCCTTGCAAGAAAATATAAAGTACTGTAAAAGTTCAAGAAGTTTAAAAAATGTATTTACACCTTCAAGAAATATGAAAAAAGTCATTTATGGCTGTTCTCAATATAAAATCCACAAAGTCCACACTTACAGGAGAAAAGCCTCGTGTTACTAAAGATCAAGCACACACAACTTCAACCACAACACACTAGTTCCCAAAGGGGATATTGAACACACAGTTCACTACTTTAACAAACACTACTTCTAATCGCTTCTCACTTCCTTTCACAACATTAACCACATGTTGCAGGGCAATATTTCCCACCAGCAACAAGCTCCTCCTCCATCCTATCTAGGTTATCACTGCGGTGGGTGTTGCTGACATCATCATAGGATTTCAGAAATGAATGATGAGGGCGCTCACCTCACCGTCACCTACTCTGAAAAGAAAACTTTTGCGACTTTTAGTTTTAAACATAACCTTTAAATACCCAAATTTGACCATTCTGTTATTAACAGTGTTTCACCATTTTCGTACTTTCTTTTGGCCCCTTTTTATCTCGTTACGCAAATGTCAGATACGTTCCTTGTAAATACCAGCTATTGCTTAATTATTACCTATTACTATTGCCCCATTTTAACATATAATAACCAAACTAAATGTCAAGTGATGCCAGAAACATTTAGACGAAACACAAAACTTCCAAGAGAATTTTATATATAGCAGGACGTGCCGTCCGATAAGCAAAAGATCAGTCTTTCAAATGATAAAAATGCCACATTCAGATACATTTATCAGTCTGTGTGGAAATCAGTAGTAGACGTAACATTTCCTGTGCCAGTTTTGCTGATATTGTCTTATTAAGACATTTTTATTATGTGTTGGGTTCAGCAGGACACCGTTTAGTCTTTAGACATCTTATTTAGACTAAAAGATCTGCTAAAGACAACGCTGTGTCCCTGGACTGAAGATTTCAAGAACATAGATGGCGGCGATGGTTGGTTTACATTTGTTTCATTGGGGCTCGCATTTTCTTGCAAGAAGAGCCCAAGAATTGTAGAAGAAATGTAATTTTCCATATCTCAGGGGGCACATGTTCTGTTTCCCAGTTAGCATGAAATTCATTTGTGGTGCATATGTTAATGCGACATCAGTGCTGCGGGTGCATGCAGCATATTATAGCAGTTTTTTTCTCCTGAGCTGTCTTTCATTTTTGAGCTACCCTACCAACCTGGGTTACATTGGGCCATTTACAGTAATTTGATGTTTATGTCTGCACTTTATCATCTTTCTTCTGCAGGCCTTGACATTTAAATTAAGTCTGCCACAGGCTTGTTCTTCAATGTAAACAATCCCATATTGTGCATACAGAACCTATACAGGCTGCCATGCAGCATTTTTTTCATGCTCGTAATCTCATTCTGCAGGAAAGCAAAACAGATATTATCAACGCAGGTTCATAGAAATCTAATATTGTCTGGGGAAATAAAAGAGGAGCACAAAAAGCAGGCAGTCAAGCATGGAGCTGGGCGCTGAGGCATGAGTGAAGTCAGCTGTAGGCAAAATTGATCGGCCTGCAGAGTCACAAAGCATCTCAAATGTGTGTTTGGAGGGTGTGTGTGTGTTGCAGTGAGGAGACAACTGCCCTTTCCTGTCCTGCCCTCTCTGTCCTACAGGATGCTCTGCATCAGCAAGATTCAGGGGGGATCTCTTACATAAGACCTTCTAAGTTAACATTCAAAGAGCATGGTAGGAGAATGACTCTACAAAGGTGTCTGTTTAAAGTGTGGAAATCATCAGAGCATTTGGGGCTCTGTGTATGGCAGTGTCAGTCCACTGGCGCTCCACATCTTTGCTTTTAAGATCCTTTAGCAGTAGAATCTGCTGCACATCAGTATTGCTGCACTTCTGTCTTCTTTGTTCCCTCAGGGCAGCTTCTCAGGCCTCAAACACAGCTCCTCTCTTTAATCCAGCCAGCCAGTGCTACCAGCACAAGCTTTCCCAAACCTGCTCCCCAGCTTCCCATAACACTGCAATAAATACAGTTTCTAATTCCTGCCTCCTTTTCTGTGCCTGTGCGCCTGGCATAAACATAATCAACCAACTGCCAAGAAATTTAGTTCATGGTTTGCACAGGTCTGCCTGGCACCCATCCGCAGCTACAGGAAGATTGTGTATTCCCCAAACAGTTTGGCAAATGTCTGCAGGAGGCTGCCTGCTGATGCTAGGTGAAACTAGATGTAAAGAGGTATGCGATGCTGCGCTGAGCAGCACCTGGTGATTGCTTTCGTCACTAATAGACATTTTAAAAGTTGTAAGGTTTAAAATGTTGATTTCTACAGTGAGGTACAGTAAGACTTTTATTTTGAAGGTGAACTTATGTCAAGTCTGTCAATTGTGTTGTTTAACTGCCGTTCTGTGGTTCAGTTAGCAAATATTTGCAAGCAAGTCGACATCTCCTGTGCAAACTATGGGTGACAGCAGCAATCTGCAAGCGACCATCGCAACCCAGAGATGATTCGTGGTGTAAAACCCTTTATGTGACTAATTTGTATCCAGTGACATCCAGTGATCTCCATACTTTCCCTAGCAACGAGTCTCTGGGGCTGCGTGACTGAGACCTAATCTACAACCACCACTGGGGTGAGATTTTGCTATTTTTTCTTTTGATGAAATGTCTCAATGACTGTTCACACTTTTCCCATAAAATTGGTTCATTCATGGTCCCAAGAGGATATATGAATGTATATACATTTTCTGAACATCTGGCATTTTATATATCACCACAAAAAACTTAAACCCTCTGACTTAACCAATAAAAAATGGCAACACTTGCAGGAAAGAAGGAACAAATGTGCTCCCAGATGATGAAACCTACTTTTTGTTGAAATGTTTTGAAGTTGTTATAATAAGAAAAAAATTCCAGTTGTTACCCTCAGAATAAAAACCATTTGCTAACCTCTGCTATTGATTTTATCACTCTTGCATGCAAAGCTAGGATGGTAAACACTATACTTGCTGGAGATCCGCACGCAAGCATTGTTATTCTAGGCACGTTATCATTTAGCTCAAAAAACTTCCTAAGCACAGCTTCACAGGGCTTCTGGCATAGTTGCAGCCTCTTAGCCTTGTTAAAACTCACAAACATTGGTACAGAACAAGCACCGAGTGCAGGACAACAAGAACAACAAAGGGAACAAAAAACAATGAGAGGCTTTAACTACCCCTCATTCATCCTACTCTAAATTCCCGCAGTGTGACCATCCCAGGCAGCCAGGGGACAAAAGAGCAAGTGTCTCCCTGCTGCTCAAAGCGACATCTCAGCAGTCTCGCCTCCAACAGGCCCAAATATGACTGCCTACTGGCTCCAGCTGCCATTCGAGGGCCCGTTCAATCCCTGCTCTGTCTCTGAGATTGGCCCCGTCTCTTGTAGCACTTAGCCACACGCCTGTGGGCTGATGTGCAGAAATGCAGCTGATGCCCACTTCAAAAATACCAAAATGAAACACAGCTCCTTGCCCTTGGCTCTTAAGAGCAGATGTATCATCAGCAGCTGATTGATTTTACATGCATGATAGGGGTCTTAAGAGGCTCTTAGAAGACACAAGCATCTTTAGGAACAAGTGTGCAATTATAGCACAGCGTTCAGATGCCCTGAGAAATGAAACAGCTCATTTGGTGCTCATTCAAATGCCTCTCACGATGAGGTGACAGGACTTACCACTACATTTCACATTCAGAGTTGGGATCACTTAAGGAGGATGCTGAGAATATAAGAGGAGCCTTCATTGTACCCATCATGTTCTTTGCTTCCTTTCTTAGCATTATTAGTAAGCACGGATCAGAGCCTCATAACCACTTAGTGCTACCTCATAAAAACTGCAGCCACTTTTAGATCTCACATCTGGATTTTCACAACCCACCAACCTCTACGTTATGTGTTTAAGGCCCCCTACCTCTCCTGAGGTAGGTGATTATGAAGTATCTCAGCGTGGAGAGGCACGTGTCCTGAAGTGACTCTAGGAAACGTGAGATCAGTGCCGAGGCAGCACTTCTATAAGCCTCCCAGGCTAATAGCCTTTGGGCTTCAGAGACCTCCGAGCCACTGCGAGCAGTATTTGTGGAAGGATGAGGAAGGTACAGGATAAAATGATAAAAATCAGGAGAAGAGCACATATGCTAGTTCAAATTAAAAATGCTGCTTGGTCCCATGTTACAAACAGTAGCTTGGCTGATTTTTAGAAATGTAATGAACCCATGTGAGGTAAAGGGATGCCAGGATCTGATTAGCACTGTATACAAGTTTACTAATTTAAATCCTCATTCTGGCAACAGAACAGTATAATGAGTACAGCTCTGTGGAACCATGTTACCGACTCTCTTCACACCAAACCTGATTTTCCCATAAAAAATTAAACTCTGGCTCCTGAGGACTAAAAAGGAGATGTGTTTACAATTTAAAACAATCACTTTTCATGCTAAGTACTCTTCCCTTCATACTACCTCTGTCTCGCATAGAGAATCCACTAACTTGTCATGGTCGCTGCTGACAAGAACTGCACTGTTTTTCTTATTACAATGCATAAGCTGAAGGCTTGCTTGTACAACTGCAAAAATTAGGATGACAGATGGCAGTTAATAAAACTTAACATGCATTCAGTTTTTACTGAGAGCTCACATTTTTGAGAAGGGAAGCAAATATGATAACAATTAGATTTCAGTCGTTTACCATAGACTGTATGTAAAAGATGTACACAGCTACCATCATCCACTAGTTTGCAGAGTTGCTCTTAACATTTTAGCTATCGACAAAAATATTTCTCAATTTTTGTCACGAACCGGCAGATACTAAGGTAAAGACCCTACAGCATTAGAGAAAATAAACCCTCTAAATTTGATGGTTCTCTAATAAGAGCTCTTTGAGATGGTGGGAAGGAAAAACTCCCTTCTAAACAGGAATAGACCTCTGGGAGGGCTCGGGGAGGGGCAGCCACCTGGTTGGGAGTGGAAAATAGAAGATACAATGCTTGTAAGGGAATTTTTTAGAACAACCTGATAATAATGAATTAAATAGCCATACTAGAAGCAATTAATACATTAGCTAGAATCAAATAAAAGCAAGCAATCTTAAATAGTTGTTTAATGTGCATGGTGAAGGATATATCCTGATTAGAAATGACTGAAAGTTTCCTCACAGCGCTGCTGGAAGCCAAGGCCTATCTACAGTAAGTATCTGGTTAGACATAATGTTGCAAAGATTTTTAGTTGTGTCTATTGTAGGAAATTGGCAGTCATCAGAGGCTTTATAACTTTAACTGAACTAATTTATTTTGGTCTTTCAACCTCATAGATAAATATAAATGGGTATCATCTGCATAGCAGTGAATGATGAACTCTAGACCCTGACTGATTTGTCAAACATAAGGTGCCCATGCCCTAAAGCATACAATTTACAAAATGAGCATTAACACATTTCATGATCTGAAGCTACCGCTGAAGATTATTACATTTAATGCGAATGTATTTACTGGCCTTTTCTCAATCAGACTTCTTTTTGTAAGTGAAAAAAAATGACCTCCTGCTGACCATTAGGGGAAAGAAACGCAGGTTTAAAGGTCTTCTGCATTTCCCGATCCATCTTTTATATACAGTCTATGTTTTGGAATAATAGAAACAACCAAGTTCATTTTTCACACTATTTATCCAAAGCTAAATTTTTAATTATCATAACCATGAATTATACTACATGAAAAGAAAACTGAAAGAAGAGCCTCTCCATTGTTTCAGCAAAAAACAACTAAATACTAAAAGAAGTAGATAGTAGTGCAGGCAGTGAGGCGTTCAGTTTATTTAGTTCCCGTGTGAGACTGACAGAGGAAGACAGTTGATTTGACACCTGGTTAACAAGCTGAGTTCTTCCTGTCTAAACTCTGACAGACAGCAGTCAATAGAGAGCTACAGCCTTTAAAGGTCTTGAATTCACTTCACACTAGCAGGCGAGTTGCTGCAGTGTCTGAGCCCACGAACACATTAAGCGAAGTAAATCCACTCTGTAAAGCAGCTTCATACGACAGCCCACGCTGCTCTTGTTGCTGACAGACGTGCAGGGTCGGTGCAGATTGAACCCGGGACTTTTTAGTTACAGGAACCTTTTTATCCACTTGTCCACTCAGCTGAATAACATCTCGACTATGCTATTCCTGGAAATGAATTCGTTTTATTTCAGCTAAAAGCCATGCAATTTAATGCCCACTGAAGGTATTAACTTAAGAGGATAGATCGAGGCTGAAGAGAGAGAGTTTTAAAAAAAGTAAATAAACACACAAACATACTCCTCCATATTCTGTATCAGTTGCAGCGTTTTCCCTCTTCTCTGCAGCCTGACAGATGCTGACCGAAGTCTGTCAGAAGGATTTTGTCTGTGTTGCATCCAAGTGCTGAATAGTTACCGTATTTTAATCTGATATACGACCATTAAAAAAAAGATTTATTATCTGACCTCCTCTAATGAGGTTTTGGCTCTGATTTTATGGGGGAAAAATACAACTTTATTTGATTATATGCCTGTAAACATAGATTTATTTACAGTTATACTCGTACTGAAATGCCTCATATCTGTTTTTAATTCAAAAACACATCTAACCACATTACATGGTTGCGCTGATAGTTACAACATTAAATATCGGAAGAGATCAGGTTTAAAGGATAGTTTGTAGAACTGCTGACCAAGGTTTTATACCAAGGCTGTGGTTTAATTCAATGCCACTTCATAATCAGACCGACTATTTTGTGCGATAACCCAGCGTTTGAGCTCAAGGTCTGACACTCAGAATTATTATTCTCAAACTGAACATTTGCATTAGGCTTTCAAACACAGAGTTATAGCAAAACGAAAGTAAACCCTCTTTCAATTATAAGGTTTTATGCATAACGCTACAGTGAACAATCAACTGTTCCTTAGCTGGTCTTAAAATTAGGTAACTACAAGCCGAGATGAATGACAACACATGATATATTACACTGTGTCTATTGAAACAGCATCTGAAAAAATAAAAAAACTAAGTACACCCCATGATTCAGTAGCTTGTTGACTCACTTTTAGCAGCAGCAACTTCAAGTAATCAGTTTCCTGTCTGACTTTATCAATTTCTCTAATCATTGTGGGGGATTTTTGCCCACTATTTTTATGTCATTTCAGTTCATTGAGGTTTGTGGGCATTTGTTTATGAACAGCTTTTGTAACGGCCCATCAAAACAATTCAGTCATTCTGTTGCAGATTTGCTGCTGTGCTTGGCATCGTTGTCCTGTTGCATGAAGTTTTGCCCAAGCTGTAGCTGTTGGACAGATGGACTCACATTTGACTCCAGTATACTTTAATATACATCTGAGTTCATGGTTGATTCAATGACTTTAAGGTCCCAAAGTCCTCTGGGAGCAAAACAAGCCCAAATCATCAACCCTCCACCACCGTGCTTGGTGTGATGTGCTTCTGCTGATGTTTCCCTTCTCTTTTCACTATAACCAGTCATAACTACTTTGGCCTAATTTGTCTTTTGGACGCTGCTGCCAAAGTCTTGTGGTTTGTTCTTTTTAGAAATGCTTTCTCCTGGAAATTTGTACCGTTAATAACTTTAACATTTAACATAGTAACTAACTTCTTTTTTGTTGGGGTGAATTTGCTGGGATGCCCATCCAAACATCTTGTTTTCCACTTGTGAATAATCTTTCTCATTGTAGAATGATGGACTTCAAATCGTTTGGAAATGGCCTTTTAAACAACTTCCTGTCCATCAATCTGTCCACCCAGATTGATGGACAGAAAGGATTGGATCAATGGTGATGTAAATTCTCTTTTAAACCACACCTGAATGCTCCAGACCACCAAAACTTTAGCTTTTATAAAGGAGCTCACGTTTACTGATGATCAGTTACTCAAGTGCATGAGTCTAGCTGATAAATAAAAGCATGATAGGTCATGCGTTTCTGTTCACCTGATGTTGTATTTACCAAATATTAAGACCTGTTAAGGGCCAGGATATTTTTGTTATGTCCTGATATGTTAGACATTAAAATTGTACTTTCTTTTTACCATGACTATATATGGAAAAGCCTAACAGACAAATATATTCAGAGGAGGAGGAAATCTCATATATTCCTGTATTTACTATAGCCATAATTATATACCCATGTTCATTTGAATAATGAATGAACCGTTTACGCTACTGTAATTAACTCCAGCATCAGAAAAGTGAAAATTTGCTGGTTTTTTTCTCCCTTTTGAATCACCGTATAATTAGACATTGTTGGGTTTTAGGAGCGCAGTCCAGTAAAACCACAGTGACACTCCAGCTGAGAACAACTACACAAACACTGCTCTGTTCTGTTTGCAACCTGAGGGCAAGGCATAAGTTTGAAGGAACCAAACACACCTACACAGAGCTTTTTTTGTTTTGAGTATTGAAAAACAAATAGGCAACAAAGGAAAATTAAAATTGCTTGTTGCTTTTTCAGCAGCTGCACACACAAATTTAAAGAGAAGTTACAGAAATGACATTTTGAAGTTTCTTGGCTGTTTTTTGTTTTTTACAGTATGTTTACATAGTGGGAGATATGAGACAGTAAACTAAAAGCAATGCCAAAGCCTCCAGAGACTTTGAGATTTTATTGTCTGTGAAGGTATTAAACTATACTTTCTGGCAGAAGACAATCAATAGTGAAAATTGTTGTGAGCTGCTCTCCTATCATGGGTGAAATGTTACCAGTGCTGAGATGAGGAACACTAGAAATCATAGAAATGCACCCAAATCGGGGCAACCTTGGAATGCACACTGCATTTAAATCTCCTCGAGGGTGGAGGGTGGAGGATGGGGGGGGGGCCTCACAAGAACCCAATGAACCCACTGGGTCTCCATGATGCATGAAGCGGGGCACAGTGATCTGGCACGGGGCTGGTTACCTTTCATTCTTCTGCAGAACACACACCTTCACGGTGGGATGTAACCTTGCACTGAACGTGTTTGTTTTTGTAGCCTACCAACAAGGCACAGTTTACCCTCCCTTTGCAATATTTACATTCAAACAGTGCTGCAGATGGATGGAGGATCCCGGTGCAGGGCCTGCCTGCATGGGCATCCACTTGGCATGATGATACAGCTAGCTGGTGCAAGCGTAACGTTAGCCAACTGACAACTGACAGCTTGCGCGTATGGCACGGTGCAAGCGTCGCATTTAAAGTTTAAAAGGACACCGAGATACGGCGCCAGCCGCGTTTTACCTCGGGATGCAGTTCGGGGACGATCCGTCTATCTCCCACGTTGCAAACAGGTTCATGGGAACCGGTCTGTTGAGAGCCCCGCTCCCGGGGAAACTCAGCCGGCCGCTTCTTTCCGCCATGGTCCGAGCTGCTGGTGGGACTATCCGACACCAAGCTGGGGGGGTTGGAAACAGCAGACCGGTGCAGGTCCTCTGTATACGCGTGTGTTTCCGTGAAAAAGAGCCGTTACGCACTCACGTTAATGCAGTGCAGACGGCGGAGGACGAGCTCATTTCTCCGGTGTGGTCCTCTGTGCCAGGGAGGGACTGCAGCGGAGCCACCGCTGAGCTTGTTGTGCCTACCACGCTGCTCTGAGTGTATGGAGAGCGATTCGTGCCGCCCTGTTGCGGGAGGGAGGGGAACATTTTACCCACTCACACACTTATTCACAGCATTCATTGCATTGTGTTTTTGTTTTTGCACCAGATAATAAAATGTGTCTTGTAAAGGAAAAGCATGTATGATATGACACATATGATGCCAGCTATATGATAAAACTGTGGTAAGAGAGCATGCACTTGTATAACTGCATGTTAATGTAAATATTTAATCAACCAATCAGATGGGAGTAACTCAGTGCTTTTACCAGGGGCCCTAGTTGCTGAGGTGGGGTGGAGTGAGTGGGAGAGACTACCTAAGGACAGACAGTGGCAGGAGTCCTCCAAAGCCTGTTTTGTTTGCAGTTTTGCATTTCCATATTTAGAGATACAGATTTGAAATCCACCAGCCTGCTGGGCCTTTTCTCTGTGGAGTTGTATGTTAGGTTAACTAGATAAGTGGAAAAGGATGGATGGAAACAGATGGTAAAATGGTTTAGTCCACCCCACAGTTGGACTCATCTTTGCAGTACAGTAAATTTATTTTATCAAGCCGAGTCCTGCAAATATGCACCACGAGTCGTGTCTTTCTCCAAAAAAGCAAAATCAGTGTATCCATAAACAAAAGGAAATTAAATCTATCAGCAGCTGTTAAACCCAGTACACCAACTTCAGATAGAACACTATAACTATCACAACCTTACATCACGAAACCCTCCAACTGATGTGAAACCATAAAAGCTCAAATAGTGGCGTAGTGGCAGTTATTCCAGATAATAATTTCTACTGATTGCAGTTCAGCTAAAAGCTTAGCAACACTGACATCAAATAGCATTAAGTTTTATTGTATGTTGGATCAGTGTCACTGTGAGATAAATGAGGCATTTTGAGGAATTTGGTGCGTTTCAGACTGATGAAACAGCATTTTGTAATACCACAGTGACACTGTTTATTTAAAAAGGAAAGTGTTAGGATGTTACTTATACAGCAAGAGATGTGTGTTATTTAGTTTTTTTCAGTTCTAATGACACATTTGGATGGTAGGGCCAGAATTAGACATAAACAAGATGAATACCTAATAAAGTAAGTGTTTATTACCATATAACAAAGACCATTTCCTTGAAGGCAAAACGAGTGTCTGAGTATCATACTTCCTCCACTGAGAGACTCAAGGAGCTTTATTACTGCATAGATACTGCAGTGGTAAGAAAGCATACAGCTTTTAGTATCTCACTAAGATTAAGTCATTATATGCAAAACCTTTGTTTTTGTTTTAGTTTTTAAAATATGGCATTAATTTCCTTCTATAAGTCTGGCACTTAAATTTGACTGCCTTTGCATTCATTGCGCTTCGACAGGGCATTAATTATCCCTCATATATTTCTCTCCAGAACAAAACGTCACCGCAGGACTTCCTTCCCTGCAGTGGCAGGTAGAGTGATACCTGAGTGATACAACAATAACAACAACAAAGCTTTGCTGTGAGAGCAGCTGGGGTGGAGCTACATTGAACTACAGATAGATAATCATAGATAGATGGATATATATATATATATATATATATATATAGATATAGATATAGATAGATAGATAGATATAGATATGCAAAAACTCCATGTTAAATTCCATTTCAACGGCTCGAGTGGCTTGATTACATCTTTCACTCTTAAAATCACAGCAGTTTACCTGCGTAAATTATTTCCATTCATTCACCTGGAAAATCATGTCCTGATTATTGTCATCCCTAATGGTGGATCACTCATGTACAGCCATGCAGCGACTTTGCAATGCGAGTTGATACTGCCACCATGTGGTGACCACGATGAATGGGATTAAAGCCAAAGTAATAAAAACTGCTTGCATTTAACCAAGACCGCAACAAACATGTTTTACTCTTTAACGGTGAGTAACGTAAAGAGAAACCACTCATATTTAAAGCACGTGGCCACTTTAAGGATTAGCATGAGTTCCTGGATAAGCTGTTACTATATTAATCCTCAGAAAGCTTGTCTATAATCATATTTGCTCAGTAATCGCCCCTCTGTCCCCTTGAACAAACGAAAAAATGAACTTTAATTAATTTTTTACTGTTCAAAATCAGGTTTTTCTCAGTATAAAGGCCGTCAGAGCCAAAGACTGTACAAAAAAGTGGATGTAGTCACCACTGGAGCCAGAAGTGATCATATGTGGATGAAAGGGAGGAGCAATAAGTTATAAACTGCAAAATGCACCAACAGCCCAAACATAGCAGAGAGGTCCAGTTAGCACACACCAGGTACAGATGTTTTTGTTGGAACACCTGTTAGTCAAATGTGTGCCCAGTATTCAGATGTATTCCAAATACATTTGGCCCCATGATGTTGTTATAGTTAGCTTTTATAATCCTGTAAAGTTGGGCCCTTTAACATGGAAGTCTATGGGGAGTGACTTGCTTTTGGGACCAGCCCCAAAAGTCAAAAACAAGTGCTTCTTAAAAAATAAGAGTTGGGTGCACAAGTTTGCATTTATTTAGGATTTGGCACTGCATAAAGCAGGTGGTATAATGTACACAGAAACTTCACCTCAAATCAAAAGCTAGATGGTTGAAACTTTGACACAATCTGGGGTTCCAAAAAAACAATGATCCCAAAGATACATACAAAGATACTGGTTGTGTAAATGAATAGAGCAAGCTAACACTCTGGAATGGTCTTCCCAAATCCTGATCTCAACTCAAGTACCCTCAACAGGTCAGTAGCAGGAAATGCAATCAATTTAACAATTCTACCAAGAGTAGTTGTCAAATATCGAGCCAGAATTAAGCCAGAAGCTTGTTTGTGGCTACCAAAAGCATCTATTTGAGGTGTAACCTGCTAAGGGGGATTTAACCAAATATCTGAAATATGTTTATATAACTGAGCCAAAAATAAATTCAGAATTGTTTTTAAAGTCATTAAAGACATATTCTGTATCCACACC
The DNA here is from genome assembly GCF_018398535.1 of Haplochromis burtoni. Classification (NCBI taxonomy): domain Eukaryota; kingdom Metazoa; phylum Chordata; class Actinopteri; order Cichliformes; family Cichlidae; genus Haplochromis; species Haplochromis burtoni. The sequence goes on along the minus strand of NW_024582537.1, from coordinate 530,632 downwards.
GAAAAAAGAACCGTTAAAAGAAATCATGGAAAGCAGCAAATTACCACATTCATGCCTATGTGTGTATGTAAACTTCGAACACAACTGCAGTTTTATTACACCTAAGAGCCATTGACTTTCACCCTGTGTGCCTCTTCATTGTACAATACATAGAATATCTAAACAAAAAACCTTGAATTTTATCAGAGGACTTGAAATAAAGTCAAAATCTTAATACAACCCATAAATGTTTGCACTTTGCTATATCAGCTCCATTACAGCAAGGTTTGAGCCACACGTGTTCAAACAGGATCTTGTGGTAGTTTTGAGCTTGGCTTAATCTTCACTCTCAAGCTTATCCACTACTGTATGTGCACACAAGAAAGCTGCAGCACCTGCACTGCAAACCCTCCAATTTTAATTAATGTTGCTCAATACTGACTGAGAAACGACAAACGAACAGAATTAACAGTTGTGAAGCTTTATTGAGTTCAATCGCAGAAATTTTAATGCGTATGTGAATCTCTTGAACCACATTCACAAAGTATTTTAAAAAACTGACATAAAAAAAGGAAAGGAAATGCAGTGGGCATTTTATTAGTATCAAATTATAAACTTATTTAGAGACAAACGTGTTCAGGCCCTCAACACCCAATAGGGTGGAGATTAAGAAAACTCAGCAGGTGGAATAAGGCCGTGATTTAAAAACAAATCTAAATCCATTACAAAAATGAAAGAAAAAAAAATCCAGACAAATAACTAGCTGAAGTCTTTGCAGATTCACATATCAGGGCAGTGAATGAAACGTGTACAAATACGTCATCACAAGCGTAATCACAGCAACAACCGGGAGCTCGCATTACCAAAACATACTCGTCAACATTTTGGAGAATCAATGACGTGACCAAAAGCCACAGAGTGCTGGATGGAATCAAAACATGGCAGACAGCTTAGACTGTAACGGGCATCATCACCAACTGAGTATTTCGTATATATGAAATGCCTGTACAAAGATGGGATACATAAATCTCACAAAAACAAAACTTCCTTCTACGGAGACGCATCCAAAATTAAGATTTACAAATAATAAACACGAAAGTGTCATTAATGACAGTCTTTATTTCAAAAGAAGCCATATAAAAAGGCAATGCATCCCCTTCACTAAAACAAAGAAGGAAAAAAAGAAAGGAAAAAGACTTAGACCCACACCGAGCAACTACAAGTCTATGTTACAACATACAGGTGTACCCATCTCAGTGTTTGCTGTCTGCTGAGGCGGAGCGGGAACGAGAGCGGGACTGGGAGCGAGAGCGAGAGCGGGAACGAGAGCGGGGAGACTGTTTGTCCTGAGCCGGTGCAGGTGAACGCGAGCGAGATCTGGAGCGCGACTTGGAGCGAGACTTGGAGCGGGACGGGGATCTGGCTGAGGTCTTGCCCCCTCCTGACGTCTTCTTCTCGGGAGTCCGGCTGGCGGATCTGGATCGGCTCCTGGAGCGGTTGCGGCTCCTGGAGCGACTCTTTGAGCGGGAGTAGCTGCGGGAGCGAGAGCGGCTCTTGCTGTGACTGCGGGGGGGGGGAGAGAGAGAGCGCGCGCAATTACAACACAATGTTTCGGCTTTTCAAAATAAAATATTAAATCTCTTAACAGTTTGTCAAACTGACTTGAAAGCTTGAAAATTCCTGAACAATTTATGGATACAACCTAAAATAAATTAAAAAAACCTTACTTTCTGCTGTCCTCAAACATCTTCAGCTTGCGACCATTCAGTTCTGTCCCATCAAGCTTGGATATGGCATTCTTCATGTCACTGCGGGATGCAAACTCAACCACCCTGCATGAAAAGAGAAATTAGTGGACAAACAGTTCACATTAGGAATACAGAAAGGCTCAACTCAAAAAACAGCAACTCACCCTTCGTTTTTGGTGGGTCTGTGAGCGTCCACAAAGGTAACTTCCCCTGCTTTCCTCATCAGGTCCTTCAGGTCCTATTTTTAAAAGCATAAAGGCGGGTTAGCAACGGGGAATGAAACCTGAGGTGTCAGTGAGAGCCTTCTCAGACCTGGAGGGAGAGAAATGAACAGGCAGCAAGAAACCACTGAAACTTGGGTCATCTAGTCCTGACGTTTGTCACTTAGTGATAAGCTTCCATTTCAGTGGAGGCCACGTAAACAAAAGAGCCACACAAATTGCATTTTGAGAGTGGACAAGTGTTGCTTTTTCATTTATTTATTCTTTTAAATTCCTTTTGTACCCTTAAATTATATTTTTAAGCACATCAAACAAAACCAGATTGAATTGTATTATAAAACGCCTGAAGGGTAACATAGAACTGTGTTTGGTTTTTTTGGGTGAACGGATGAATTTCTGTATGCCGACTATTTATACGATTGAGATAATGCTATGTACTTACAGGCAAAACTATGGGTAGGTGGAAAAAACCCCTAATGTGGACTTCCTTTTTGTTGATGTATTAGTTCTAAAGAGATTTGGCTCAACAGAGATACACTGTTTACGTGAGTCCCCTTTAGGACTGTAACTCTACACCCCGTTACCACCCGACCCTAAACAAACCCAATCACATGAGTTTTATGCTACTTACCGCTCCATACCCAGGAAGATATTAGCATAGAGCCACTTGTCCAAATAGCAAATGGGAACCAATGCAGTGTTAAGCCCTTGAGAAACGCCCTCGGCCTTGACTCAGCATCCGGCCTCCACAAGTAAGGAACCACCAGAGATCAAGGAGGAGGGGTGTGCGCCCGACCCAACACCCCCCACAGCTCCATCAGCAACAGAAAAAGACCCAAATGGGAGAGTGTAGGGACCGTGGATTTGAGGGGGGTTACATCAGTCGGGAGTGCCAGCCCACAGAACCTCCAGACTGTGGCTACGGACCTCCTAAGGCTACCGTATCCTGCGCTAGACCACTCTCACCCGTTACTGGGCCCAGCCAAGACTTTACATCAGCGGCAACTGCGTGTAAGGAAAGGCACCAAATGGACACTATTCAGAAAAACAACCAGCAGAGGGCGCTACACACTTGTGACACCCAGTGGAGGGTGTGCATTTACCTCTGATACAAAGGAAACCATATCAGAGCAGCTGTTTGAAAAGAAAATAAATAAAATAAAAACAGTTAAATGTTTTTGTTAGAATGCCTGGCATCAGTAATAACATGTGCTTTTGTGTGGAGAAAAAAAAAAAAGTGTTTAAAAAGAAAAAAGTATTTATAAACACTAGGGGGCTTCCTATAGTAAATAGAAAATTTCCTGGTATGTGTTGTTTTCTGTACCTTGTGTGTTTAAAGAAACTGACCCGGCTAATAAAATTAATTTTGCTCCTTTACAAAACTAGGTCATTTTTAAAAAGCTTGTGTCCTGTTGTCTCTTACCTGCCAGCTCGTCCGCGAAGACAGGTTCTCCACAACGAGTCTGTGGTCAGTCCGCACTGGAGGGCCATATCTGCAGAGGCAACAAACACCAGCACAGCTTTGATTACATTTTCTGTAAGGAGCACAGATCCGGTGAATGCATCCAAATCTGAATCTGCCTTTGTGCCTGAAAACACGGCTGGTGTCTCGTCACGTTCACCGTCTACCTTAGGGTTCTGTAAATATTTGAGTTTGCTTCAGAGGTGAAACTCAACACTGGCCAATCCTATTTTAGTGTAGTCCATTAGAGACTCTCAATCCTACTTTCCTGCCACATGTATGCAAATTTGTATGTGTATCTTTCCAGCTTGTATAATATTGGTTGAGCTGTCACAGGACTGTATTTGACTTTGGACCAGATAAACTATTGTCACACCCAGTTTCCACGTAACAGGATCTGTTATCACGTGTCAGAGGTTTACAACCTAATATCAATATTTAATCTGCATCTGTCCATTTATTAGAATTTTATTTATTTAAAATCATTATTTCTTTTTACATGAATATTATCTTTAAGTGCTTTTTATAAAATTATTACTTTGTTTTAAAGGAAGCTACTGAAAATGTGCTGTACCTGGATCCACTGCTGCGAGACTGACGATAGCCGCCGCCACCACCACCACCGCCACCGCCGCCGCCTCCGAAACGTCCCATTCCAGGGCCGCCACCTCTTCCTCTTCTGGAGCGAGCATGCTCAATAGTGACCCTGATGGGCAAAAAAAAGAGGTTCAATCTGTGTTATCAGATTATATACAAAGTAATTATATCTGATTAAATGTGTGCTCCATGTGACTCAGGCATGCGACAGCTCCACCACAGGGAGCCTGACGTCATTATTTTGCGATAAGCAAGGCTGAGGAAAAAGAAGTTATCAGCTCAGAGAAATTATTCTTAATAACTTGGAACTAGTTCTCCTTTCCAGCCACTGTCTGAATGTTTACTTCTTGTTTTGAAGGGCCTCATGAGTTGTGTCAAACACTCACAAATGAGCCTTTAAAAGGTCTGTGGCAGTCTAACAGCACAGAAAGAGGAACCGGGACCAGCCAAGGAAATTTACTTATAAAATGAAGAAGCTGCTCGGTCATAGAGTAAACAGCTTGTAAGGTTCTCAAAAAATAAACTTATTAGAGCTGCGATAAAGTAGCAATTATATCTTGCTGGAAAAAAGTCAAATGTAACCGACCCACACCCACCAAATAAGACAAAAACAACATCATTACCGTTCACTACACAGTTCTTTGCCATTTAGCTCATACACAGCATCATCTGCATCTCTGTGGTCATCAAATTCCTGAAAGGAAGAGGAAAATGTGATTATGTATAAGCAAAAACACTTTGAAAACTCTCACTTTGCACAAAAAAAAAAAAATGCTCAAACTCACCACAAAGCCAAAACCATTCTTCAAGTTGATCTCACGGATGCGACCATAGCCCTTGAAAAACTTCTCCACATCTCTCTCTCTGGCGTGAGGACTCAAGCGTCCAATGAAGACACGGCAGCCACTCATGATGATTTTATCAGCTGAGATGAAAGAGTAATTAGTTAACAGCATCTAGCTCAGCGCTTTTACCGCACAAAGTGTTTACTCGTTGCTTTTTATTTATGTGCTAGTCATGTGCTGCCTTTTATGGCCAAGATAAGCAGGCCACACCCCTTGAAACAAAGGTCACATCCGCTGCAAAAATACAAGTTAATCAACCATTTTCTAAATTGAATATTAACCACAAAAAGGGGGAAAAAAGCAGATAGTTTAAACTACATGTATTTTATGAAACTTTAGCAAAATTAATTATGTTAATCCGTTTTAGATTTGCATGACAAATAACGTAAAGAGACTTGCAATACACTCAAGCTAGGGTGAAAAAACAGGCCCCTGGCAAACTGAACAAAGCTCAACAGGATCGGAACACGCACCATGATCCCACTCCGGTTTAAACGAGTGTAGTTTAGCTTGTAAGCCAAAAAAAAACAAAAAAGGGCTTAGCGTACCCCGACGGTTCGCAGGCTATTTGCATCATCGAGCTCAAAATGGAAGACGGTTTTGTATGGAGCTATTGACTGAAACCGTACAATCATTCTCACGGCTAAATTGTAATTTAAAGCGCGTTTATCAATATTTACAGGTATTTCCACACATTTTCTTCTTATGCGATATGAAATGTGCAGACAGCACAACAACGGCGATCAAGGGGCCCGTTAAAACAGCTCAATGGATCTGCATCAAAGGAGAAAAAAAAATAGTCCGATTGCATTGCAGGTAATCAGTAATGATTAAATAATCGATTCTCTCCGATTATGAGACACCAGAAAAATGACTTGGGGCCTTGCCAATCGGCCTCAGATAAACCATCGGCGTCGATTATTATTGCAATCCTACCTTAAATTAGAGGATCGCTGGTAAGGGGATGTAAAAGACTGCGGATCTGACAAATAATGTGCTATATTAGCTGGGTAACAGTAAGCACAAGCAGGCCTCATCACAATTTCGCTCTTGACGCTCGCCTCGAGGTCATCCCCAGCTAGCCGAAGCTAGCCTGTGACCTAACTTCGGTTTCAGCGCGAAGAACGCGCCAATTTAATGTTTGACAAAAATCGCAAAATCCTTGAAATAACACAAATACGCTTTAATAACCGCTCACCTGTTTCTTTGTTCCTAACAGAGCTGCTTGGGCCTCGTTGCTTTCGCTGCTGGCTCGCTCCTGCTCAAAGTAGGTCACCGACTGTGCTGAATCAAAATGGCGAGTGAGCATAAAAAGAGCAGAGACCGCAAAATGCGTTGCTGCCCTCACAGTGTCACGTGATTGCAGCAGGTAACGCTTAACTAGGTTTACGCTGTTAGAGCCATGGGCTTTACCCCCAGTAATATTTACAGCTAAAATAATAAACCATCCACATAAAATAACAAAGAATGTGTGCAAACGACAAACGAGTACATGCATTAAGGTTAGCGTCTTCGAATACTTGAAAGGAGGATAAGACACAGATTTGGCAACTCATATCAGCCTATTCTTGGGTACGCAGCGTTCTGCATGCCTTAATCTTAAGTAATTTTCATACTAGTTGCAATGATTTTACTCCTTTATGATATTATTTCCTTAAGGATTATTAAAATTAGTACATAATATATCACAAGTAGGGTTAGTTTTCAAGAAAATTAAAACATTTTTTCACATCCTGTATCGCAAGCCCTACAGGCCTCATTTCCTAACCGTGCTGAAGCACAAACCTAAGCGTAAACTTGCCACTCACAAAACTCCTACTCTGTTTATCAATATTGAATTTGTTCTTTATAAACCAATTTATAAGTACCTCTTACCATGGCATGAACAAATGAAGGCCTGGCTGTGTTAGGAAGCTAAAACGCAAGTCTTTAAAATAATTACTACTACTACTACTACTACTAATAATGTCAAACATGTTTTTCCAAAATACCAAAAGCCAATGCACATAATTGCAGTTAAAATAAAATAATAAGAATAAAAAATAGAATTGCATGTAAAAATACAAAATACTGCATGTAAAGGCGTAGACTTTGACCTTTTAATTTAAATCTTTTTCTTGTATTCCTTATTTCATATCAAATCTTAAACTAGCACACCTTTCATTGAAAATGACTTTTTATTGCAATCCACGTTCTTTTTTTTCTTTAACTTTATCTGGCTTCCTGTTTATTACTTCCACCAAGGAGGCGATGCGTTCGATATTATTTGCATGAGTGCCTGTCATTCTGTCTGTAAACAAGACAGCTTGAAAAGTTTTGAATTAATTCTGATAAAACTTTGTAGGGGTGTAGAGTGAGTTCATGTTAATGATCCATTAAAATCTGTCTCACATCCACTGATGTCTTCAAGGTGAACTTAATGATTTATTGGTCAACAGCTGACAAAAAGTCTTGTAACCTGTTTCGTGTGTATTGTCGACATATAAAAAAAATACCTTAAAAGACTTGAAATATTATGTCACAATTGACCTCTGACCTCTTCTTCAAGGTCAAATATGGTCAGACTTACAAAAAATGCCTTTTATCTTTAACACTATGCTTAAAATCCCACAGCCTTTCTTTGTATTGGCAACATTTAGGAAACAATACTGGTAAACTGGGATTCTAAGTATCACATGGATAGTCCCAATTGACCTCTGATCTCTCTTTTACATTTCACATATGCATTTCTTTCAAGTTGACCAAAAAATGTGTTATTCTTACTGCACTGCAAACATTTTTAAATTATTTTTCTTTAACTATTAACACTCCCGTGGAAACATTTTGGAAAGCTGTGCCTTTTTTCTAACTTTCTCTTTGTTTGTTTCAGTTTCTTCTGTCAGACCTTCCTTCCTGTCTTTTCTTAATGGCTTCTTTCTTGCAACATTGTCGCCAATTTCTCTGCTTCAACAAACTCATTAAAACTGTACAAACCCTGTTCTTGTATTTCCATGTATCTTTGCACATTTAAATAAATTGCGGCACCTCTTTCACCTTTTCCTATTAAAATATAAAGAAATGAGGGGTGGTTCATGATTCTTTCACAGTACTGAACATCCAAAAGATAAAAGAATAAGTATTTTATACTAAAAATGTGAATGATAATTTGAAATATACAAATATATGCGTTATGGTCCTCCAGTGCCCATATTTTGGAGTACGGTATAACAGAAGAAGCCAGGCATCACTTAGGATTCCATCTCTTTTATTCTAGCACTATCATCATTGTTAAAATTGTCCTGGATTAGGAAAAACAAATACAAGGTTTAGGTTGACACAGTACAACAGAAAAAAAAACCTGTCTGGTTTGCTTTGTAGAAAGTGTTGAAGACTTTTGAGCATGTAGTACTGATCACTGTACACTCCCTCTCCCTATCAACTCAAAATGAACCAAAAAGTTGATCACAGCACACTTCAAAAAAACTAAGAATATGCCAACATATAGGGAGATACGGTAGCTTATTTATGAACAAGAAGAAAATAAAATGAAAAAGTTAATTTGCACTTTTGAGCCCATTTATGAACGGGATGACTGTCACTACTACAAGTATGTGATTTCCTTCCTGAGAAAAGAAAGCTGTCCTTCAACGCACCACAGCAGGAGAGGTGGGGAACAAAGATTCAAACACGTGGCCTCGTCTTCTTCAAGCAAGGAGCAGGTCTTCATCGTTGTAACAGTTTCTTAATCAGGGTCCAAAGTCATTGATGTCATCTTTTACTGACATGTATGCTAAACCTGCAGTGACTGGAACTAATTTTACGACATCACAATTTCCCCCCTCTGAGAACGTGAGCTTCTCTCTCTCTATCTCCTCATGATGCCTCATTATTTTAAAAGGCTCAAATACTTTCTGTAAAAACATCACTGGGGAAATCAATCAATATAATATGTACTTAGTTAACAGTTTTATATTAGGAAAAATGCTCTTTTATACTGTTGCGATATTATCACCAGTCTAATGTTCATAGGATTCATATCTAAGAAACTGTCTACCTCAGTTTAGCATGACAGGAACTAGTTACAAGGACTAGCATGGTTCTGTAAAAAGGTCACATAATCCTCCGCTAACACCTCTAACATGTTGTATATGGCTTGTTTAATACTCACAAACACTGTGCAACAACCTCCTTTTTTGGTTGGAACCAGGTGTCTCTCTGTGACTGGTCCCAGTCAAGAAAAAGACCCACAGGTCTTTTTTCCCAGTCCTACGCCTTAGTCTGATTAAACAAACACAATATAACTCTGAGCTTCAGTGATGTTTACCTGCTGGCTGTAACTCGATATTAACTGTACAGGCATAACATGGACTTTATGTTGTATTTTAAATCTAGGCAAGAGAGCCAACGGGGGTATTTAAAAAGAACATTATCTTTAATGACTTCTGCAATTTAGAGGAAACACTGAATGTCTGTCGTTCTTTCTCGTGGCAGCTCGGTCTCAAAGGTGAAAAAGATGTCATCCAGGGGAAATCTGTCTGTAAATGTCTATTTTCCCTTTCTGTAAGTTAACGCACCTTTATAATATAAAGATCACTTGGATATAAAAGTATAGACAAAATGTGTTCTGGGTCACAAAGTCAATATTTGTCAGAGTAGCAGCTTGACTTTCTTTGTGTTTGTGTCTCTGAGATGTTCACAGATCGTGACTGGGCTGTCCGAGGCTGTGTGCACAGCGGCACTGTTTGCCCTTGATTGTTTCAAACCGTCTATGTTTAAAACAAGCTTGAACGAAGGTAATCGCTTTAAAAAATAGAAGGAGCTTCTATCTGAAGTAAGTTAAGTGGGATCTTTTGTTAATTTCTTTCCACATGCAGGACTTTTACTCACTCAGATTGAACTCAGGGAACAATCAAATCTTTTTCCTTTTTTTTTTTTACCCGTTAACCCTCTAAAATGGCCAAAGAAAAGTTCCAAACAAAGAAAGCCGAATCAACAACATCAGGCAAAGGCCACATAGAGGTTATCGAACGAGAACTTGTTGGAGTTGAGCAGATTCCTGCTGACGTAACCATCCAGTGTCTATGTGGTCATTCTACAAAAGCAGCTCTGAAGGCAGGGCAGGGAACAAGGCTGACAAAGATTTCAAAGTTTGTGGAAAAGACTAATAATAACATACTACAAACTTCAGATCTACAAGTAGTCACTGTCAAAATCAGACACGCACTTCAGGGCTCAGGGAAAAGCACGCCCTCGTCATGCTGTCGTCTGCTGAAAGGACAAACGGCTTCTCTGTAAGTCTGTAGGCCTGAAGTCTCTGGCAGCAGCTCTCTTTTCAAAAAGGAAACTCTTCTTTTCCTGCCTCTTTTACGCAGAGGACAAACAGTATGAGGTCAGGTGGTTGTTCAAGCCTACTAATGCCATCAGAAGCAGTGGTGAGAAGGCCCAGAGGTCACGTCACACTCTGGTGTGACGACAGCTGTGGGAGGAGCCCGAGCCAGCGGCCGTGGCTCCAGACGGCGACGAAGGGTCCTCGTCGCTCGACTCGTTATGCTCCTCTTTGTGAAGGCCGAGGCTGATGTGGCTCTGCAGGGCGGCCGGGGTTAACCACTCCTTGGGTAGGCAGCTCTGCAGGAAAGGGATGCAGGAGCTGAAGTACGCCAGTCTGTTGACCCAGCGGGGGATTTCCCGTCCACACAGCAACTGAAAAAAGTTTGAATAAGTGATGATAAGAGCTGTATCCCACATACTGTCTTTGTTTTAGCTGTTTTAGAGCATAAGGCATTTAAACATTAGAAGAAAATGTGGTTATAGACGGTTATGTGGATGTGTTCCTTATTTCTCTTTATGTATAATGAAGTTAAAGTCTAGCGGCTGACTAGCAGACCTCAGTAAATGGACCATGGCCCAAGACCTCAGTATGGCCTAATAATTATCCGTATTGCTGTTTTAGAGGAGCAGTGCTTCAAAGGATAGTTGCAGATTTCTGTCAGAATCTGCAGATTATACAGTACAAATAAAATGTTCACGTTGTCTTCCAAACAGTTTCACTAACATCTACACTGGATGGCCAGGAAGCGTTCACGTTGTCTTCTCGGGCGCTGATAATTGGCGTCTGTCTTGTGTCAGTGACGTAAAAGACGGATTTAATGCGACATGACCGTTCAAACAACAGTCGCTTTCTAAAACATCAGATATGTATCGGATTCAGGACCACATGCGAAAGTGACCCAGGTCGGATTTGGACATATCAGATTTGTGCTGTTCACACTGACATACCATGATCGGATATGGGTCGCATAGGGACAAAAAAGTCGGATTTGATGCGCTTTCGCCTGCAGTTAGTATCCTACATTTTGTTTTGATGCACGCTCAATCATCCAGGTAAGGAAATCCCAATTTTTTTTTGAGATTTCCTTACAGCTTTTTGGGGTACATCCTACATTTCCCAAGATGCAGCTTGACCAAGTAATGCAATGCTACTGCAGGATGTTTTTTCTTTAATTGGGTTTTTATTGGTAAGCCACCAATAAAGAGGCAGAAAAAACGACTAAGACTAGTGCATTAGTGCCCTTAGCGATGCTCACATTCATACAGGGATTTCTTTATTTTGTCCACTTTAAGCACTTTATCTACTTCATACCTCGTAGTTAACTTTGCAGGCATGTGTTTGAAAAGAACATTTGCATAATACTGCACGAACCCCAAATTGCTGACCTCATAATGGTGCCGGAGGAAAAAGACAGCAAGGGTTGTCTTCAAAAAGTTCCTACCTCAACAAATACCATTTCATTCATGACTGAAATTCCTAGTGTGGATTTTGGTGGTATGACTGCTTGACACGATGCTTACAAAGCATTACTAAAAAATTACAAACAGGCAATGTGTTGTTAAACAAAACATATTAAGTTATCTTAGCAAAGTTGATAACCTTCTATCTGTCATAATCCTAGGGTCTTTGCTATTTTTCGATTATTTGTGACTCGGGACTTCTTGCATAGCTTTAATTTTGAGTTTCTGTTTTTCTTCCTTTATAGAATGCTTCTGTTTTTTAAATTATTCTTTTACAGACAGTGTTATAGTCTAGTTTCTATGGAATTACAGTGTCTACTTTGAGTTTTTTGTTCTTCATGTGTTTACTTCCCTCAGGGTTTCCCTAATTTTTCCTTCCTCTGCCTCATCCTTCTCTTTTGTCTTTGACCTGCAGGCCTTCTTTGTCTGTGTCTTCGTGTTAACGTCTGAATATCTTTATCTAGATATAAAACCCCAAAGCTGGATGCTTTACAACTACTAAACTGTTTGTCCTTTTATTGTTCTTCTCCTGTGGTAGTTTGATGCTGAATGAACCTCCTGAACCACAGAAGGCACTTTTACAACTTTCACTAAGACTGCTTGTAATGACTTAACTGACCTTCGATGTGTAGCTCTAAATGTATTCCTGTGCACAAATTTTCGCTTGAAAAGGAAGATTTCTTTTGTCTTTTTTACAGGTTTTTACTTAGACCTAGAGGAACATAGTTGTATGAGACTGACCTCAGACAGCGAGGAGGAGAAGTGGTTGCAGTTTTTGTGCATTAGATGGTAGGCGTTCCCTTTGAACTCTTTACCGAGCTCCTCCATGATTTTATCTATGTCCTCCTCTGTGAAGTCAGTGGTGCCCAAAACAATGGCCTCCCTGTTTAAAAGCAGAAAGAGTTATGTGAGCACACTCACCTCCACCATTAACAGCATCACAGTGCACTGTATGCTAAAATGGAGCACGCTCACTTGAATTTGAATGTCTCTCCCAGTTCGGCAGCATTGCCGGGGTTGATTTCAAAGATGCCACTGAAAGGGTATGGATGGCCTCCATATGCAAATTCTGTGTGGCAGAGGACAAAGAGGCAAAACACAGGTTAGCGCTTTGAATGAAAGCACTGAGTAACTGTAATTACACAGAAGCACACAATTAATCACAGACACACTGTTCTTAAATCATTAGGCCTGTTTAATTGCAGGTCTCTCAGCCCTTTGTTTACAGCCTTCTTAGGAGAAACTGTGATCAACAAAGTATTGCATAGAGATGCTTAAACATGTAGCTAAATGCAAGTTAGTAAATACTAAGTTAACTAAACTACACCAATAAAACCTCCACCTGATTTTGTCCAAAAGATGGACTAAATGCAACCAAGTCTACGCGTTTTATACTTTATTATTAGGTCCAAAGTAGCGTTAGATCAGTGGCAGTATATTTAATTCATGGGTCATTAATTCAAACTCAGGTTATTATGAGTAAATTCCATTAATGGAGTCATTTCCTCTCCTAGTAAAGCCCATATTTTCGCTATCATCATATTTCTCTGTGCAGAGAGCCAATATTTCCAGTTGCAAGGATGTAATGGATTCCCAGTGATCTGGTTTCATGCTGGTTTCTGCCTCTATTTTAAAACCAAACACACACACACACACACACACACACACACACACACACACACACACACACACACACACACACACACACACACACACACACAGTGAGTCAGTGATGACTCAACCCAGGGAAATGGGGTCATGATATTAGGAACATAACCCGTTATTCCATTTTTAAAACCAGACTTCATCTGTGCAGTGATGCACCGCTCCGAGTTTCCACTCGTAGTGTTATTCTGATGCCACTAACTTGGATTTCAGAGACATACAGGAAGCTCCATTCTTACCTCTCCCATAAATCTCAATGCCTGAGTGGAAGACACCAATGCCCAGATTGGACGTGTATTCGTTTATCCAATACTGCAGAGAAACACAGAGAGAAGGAAAGAGTCAGGAAGGAGAAACCATGCGGCTGCCCTGCAGAATCACACTGCGGTCTATAATAGCGCTGTCTTATACTTTATTACCAAATAAGAAGTGAACGGCTTTGACTGCACATGCATCTTTTAGTGCATTTTGGACATTTTTCAACTTTCTTGGCATTTTTAGAATACACTTACTCTCTGTACTGTTTGTATAGGCCTGTGCAGTAAAGCTATACCAGAAGCTTGCTCTGTACAAAGGTGACGAAGCCTTCCGGCCAGCGGCTCTAAAGTTCACTTTTTTATAATGTTCAATTAAACCAAAGTGTGGGTTACATGCTGGAATATTTCTTGGCCTGGAGCAGGGAAACTACAGAGTATAGCTGTACTTTTCTGTTACCTCTGGAGAGAGCCAAGCTAACCTCTTCAGTCCATCTTTATGCTTAGTTAACCTAGCTACCACTCAGTTTCTGCTACATTTAGGTTCTTTTTTTGTAGTTTTACACAAACACCATGGAGGCTTTTAAATAACAATACAATACAAAAGTCTACAAATAAAAGAGACATTTTTAATGAATTCAATTCATACAGGGGGTTTAGAAGCAGTTGCAAACCATTGGTTACACTAAAGAACACAAAGTCATCTGACTGTTGCAAGATTTTTAGTTTAGCATAAGATGCTTGTCCTGTAGCAGAATACTACAATTCCTCCTACTGTTGGTAGAAAGTATTTAATTTAATTTCCCTGCACTTTAGAGCACGAATCAGTGCATTTGTTGGCTTTACCTACACATTTCTATTCAGATTGCAAAAGCATTGGCATACCAGCATCCACTGAGAATGCCCAGTGATGGATAGATTTGCCACAGAACAGCATTGCGATCAATCACAGACTGGACTACGGGAGGAAATTTTACCCATCATCCTTTGTTGGTGGTGTTGTGAGCCAACCTGCTTGCCCTTCACTGCAGACAGTTATGAGATAATTCACTGAAGGTCCAAAGCTCCCTCACCCAACACCCACCGACACTCCCCTATCCTCAGACACCCCAGGGAAAACATGCTAAGAGCCATCCTTGCTACCCCAGCTGTCCCTTATTAATAATAAATCATGTTTCCGGACGTAGAATAATACAATAAAAGCATTTCCACCGCATTGCTTCGTGTCAGCAGGCTCTCCTCATGTTTTTGCAGTGACCTTCTGCCTTTTAGCTCTCACATGAGGGATGGAAGAATAATACAACCAGAAGGAAACAGTCTACAAGGACAAACATGTCCAATGACTTGACTTCCCCGAGAGTGCACAAACAACCGAGTCCCATTAGCGGAGCTTTCTTTTATTTCCTGCCTTTGCAGATAAAGCATGCATCGCTGCACACATCTACAAATCGCTTAGATTTCATTTCAGAGATGATTGATTCATCATCCTCGTCGATTTACTCTCATCCTGCTGCTTCCTCTTCTTGTCGTGCTGAATTCCCCACAAATTATTTAAGGCTGACTTTGGCTGTCACCGCCCTCGTGATCACTTTCTCCCAGTTTAACAACAACAACATGACCTGTTAAGTCCCAGCACAGTGGAGCCACCACCCTGGAATTTAATCAGCTGTTTAAGCAGCTGTTACTTCTGCTGTCACAATGAGATCCTCATCTGTGAGATAGTTTGAAGTTATCAGGAGGGAGCTGCCAGGTCCAAAGCTGCACCTGGCTTCGTTTGTGGTTGTACGCAAGTGCGTGCCAGTATACACTCTCAGTTCTGGTGTGAATCATGACTGTATTCCTTCTCCAAACAGTCTTAAAGCTTGGAGATGAAAGCACTTGTTGAAATATTTAACTTCACTAAGAATAGAAAAATGTGGGATTCAAATACCTAGTGGGGAAATTTCTTGCTTTAAATATAAGCTCTACAGTTTTATTTTACAAGTGAGAACCTTCCCTTTAAGAAATCTTCAGGAACAGTTCTCCAGGCTTTGTGGAGACCAGTCTATGACTCTTGCATGTTTTTTCTATCCAGGTTTTTACTGCATATACAGTGGGATTACTGTCATGCTGAAAAATGAAGGTGCTGTCAGATGCTTTCCACGTGGTATTACATGGTGTCTCACAATATGATGGTACTTTTCTCTGACCTGTGTCAGGTCTTTGTTGGATTCCCCCTAATTCTTAATAACTTTCACATACTTTTAATCTGCTGTAGATAGTTTTTAAGGCTGACACTTCTTTTGTCCTCCACTTGTCCACTTATCTTATTTTTTTAAAGAACACATTGTACAGCATCCTGAGATATGACAAGGTTTTGACTGATAGCTGTTTTGGTGCCTTATTAGTACAAAAAATGTTATGCCTGTCAAATTGTTTTATATTTGCCATTTTTCATAGAGTCAACAAAAGAACAATTTTTTTCATGACAGGCTGTTAGTAACAAAAGTGCCTAAAGATACAGTTTAAAATGGGTTCTTTGCTAAGCTGTCCGTCTGGTTCATCCCTTGAGTTAAATTCTTTTTTTATGCTTGAATGATTCATAGCTCTGTGGTAAGTGGATTAAAAAAAACAAAAAACACTTCTGAAAACAGTCGTGTATAAAAAGTGGCCTGAAAATGAGTGAAAAGGCACCAAATGTCTACAGAAAAACTCTGAAGGACCTTCAGAAAGCTTGGAGAACTATTGCTGATGACCACTTTAAAGTTTACAAGAAAGTCTGGATCCTCAAAATATAAAGAAATGACACATGCCTCAAGATTTCTGCAAATTACTTAATTACTCATGAATGTTTTTTTTATATATATTTTTAAAATTCTCTTCTGTCCTGGCTTTGAGATGTAGCTAAAGTCCACCATTTTGCTTTATTATCAAACTTTGTCTTGGATACTGAGTGAAATCCCTGAATTTACAACACATTCTGTGTTTGTTGTTGCACAGAATCGTATTTTATTTGTCTGCATGCTGCTAAATGATAACATTGTTTCAATCTAAATGGAGGAATTCTGCATAAGATTCACACAGGACACTGCTCAGCAGTACAGTATGCGAAAACAGCCAGTGGGTCCAAGTCTGAATGAGGACCCTTGTCCTTTGCTGGTGTGTTTGTGTATACATATGATGTGAATCCCAGGCACAGAGACAGAGGTCAGAAGATTGAGGGAGTCTCTTGTTTCACAGGTCTGTGGTTGCCTAGTGGCCTATAAAACAAAATGTTCCTATCATTCTTCTTTTCTTTCTTACTTTCTTCAATTTAAATGTCAGAGATAAATGATTCCACCTGCCAAATGGGGCTCACAGTTAAATAATGCCTAGAATAAAACAACGTAGTCACGTCTGCAGCAGACCAACCTACATGCTGAGCGGCTACGAAACCACCCAGGCTCTTCTTCACTTGGCGTTGCAGTAAATCTTTGAAGGTGGGTGTAACAGCAAAAAAATTATACAAAAAAAATGCTTTGTTTTAGTGTGACACTACAAGAATGTGAAGTGGAAACCTCAGCTTTAAAAGTGATACTGTAAGAGTGGACTTTGCTGCAGGTACCCCACTCCCTGGTTTTCAAAGCATGAGCACATGTGGATTCCTTCACTCCCCGTGCTCCCCAAGCCATTGTTCTGAGTGTAAATACCAAACAGAGGACAGTGACTAAAAAGAAAACAGAAAGCGAGTGCACTTTGGTTCAGGTGGATCCTTACCATATCATACACGTTAAGGATGACGGGTTCATTAGCCATGGTTTTAACCTGAGCTGGAAAGGCAAACCTTAGTCCGCGTTTTAAGGTTGTCAGCACCTCCTCACCCGGTGGAGTCACAGGGCCACACGGTGGAAGGCAGGAGCTGCAACGGGCAGACCTCTGCAGGAGGGACGGCCGATGCTCATTCCCCCACAAGGCAACAAAACTGCATGGACGCAGCTCCGCGCGTAAAAGTCTAAAGAAAGTGGGCAGCTGAGGGCTGAGATAGATGTCACAGAGCCATTACGGCAAGTACGGTCAGGAACTCAGATCCGAGCAGGGCAAAGCGAGGTGCAGCAGTGAAAGAGGCCCATCTCCGAGCCCCGAAATATAGTCAGCTGTTAAGGGAAATCGATGGTGGCAGCAGGCGCCTTTGCGTAATAACAGCAACCACGGCACTCAGCTCACAGCATCAGATCAGGGGTGATGATGTGATCCATAGTCGACACGAAGGCCCTGCATGCGCTGAAATCCGAGGCGGGTGCCCTCCTGTCATCATGAGCGAAAAGGCGACAGCTAGAGCAGATGGAAGTCGAGGATGGAGGCGGAGTGCGGGCCATTTTCACGCGGAGGATGATGGAGCAACTGCGGGAGGGAAAGACTCCTGGGCCATGGCGGTTAATTACAGCTGATAGGGGAGTCAAGTTCAGCAGGAGCATCCCCAGCCGGTGCTGCTGCTACTGCTGGTCAGCATCAAACATCCTCTTCGTAGAGAAGGGAGGACAGCAGACTCAAACCTCCGCGATACGACCCCCAAAACATCGCCGATCCTCTCCCCGAGACCGCTCCACGAAGGCTTCCAAATCGGTTTCACCAAGTCCCGAAGCGGCCGAGATGCATCCGTATTGTGCGGCTATTATCCAGCTCTGGCTCTGCCTCCCCGGTTGATTACATCATATGTGCCTGCAAGGCATCCTCCAACAGCTGATGGGAGACAGAGCCGCTGGTGGGAGTACAGGAGCACATTTTGTTACAAAAGACACCTCTTTACTATTTCTGTCAGCCCGCTCAACAGACTGAAATGCTCTTAATGTTCCACCTCCAACTTACACCGATTTAGGGAACACTCGGTTTAAAGTGAGAGAAACAATTTCAGCGTTTTGTGTACTTAAAAAAACTCAACTGGTGCTACACTTTAACACAAAAAGGAAAAAATACTCTTAATATTCGCAAATCCACTTTTACTTTGAAAAACAAACAGACCACATCCGGTGTTGGTCAACGTCCAAATTTCCAACCAAAAAAAGAAATAAAAAGGAAAAAAGAGATAATTTATAATTTCTCTTTAATGTCAGATAATGAAATTATTTGTTTTCGTGTTTCGGAAATCTCAGTTTTAAAAAAACGAAACTCACTAACCAATAACTTTAAATAAAAAAACATGAAAAAAAACTACTTAGACTACATTAAAAACTTAAGATGTGCACGCATTCCTAATTTACTATCCTTTTAGAAACTTAGATGTAAATTTGGATGAATAAATTAATCCGCTTATGATAAAGTATAATGGCTGGATGGGCACTTTGTTTGGAACAAATAAATACAATTACAGATCAAACTATTTTCAATCTACAGAGAGGATTACATGAAATAGGATAGCAAAATTAATACACATGCAGATGATGATGAAACATATCGTTAGCTTCATAGCATAAGTGCCTAAGTCATTTTTTGGTCAAATTGAGATTTTTGCCTAACTTTACTCCCCTACCACTGCTGCATCATCCTGTCCGTCTGAAACACAAAAAAATGACTTAGGCACTTATGCTATGAAGCTAACGATATACTAACTTGCTATATTTGCTTTAAATGTATATATTTATATATATATATATATATTAAAACTCAACCTCCCCCTTGAATTAGTAATTCACCTGCTTAAAGTCACCTCAGGTTTGACCCTCAAAGCTAAACACAACATTGTAGTTTATAATTAAATGGCTCACAATTCTAAACATCCTGAATTTGCAGTTCTCTCTGACATTCCTTATTGAGTACTTTTTATTTTGTGCAATCTTCCACTAGCGTCGTGTTTTTATTCACTTAAGTAAAACATTACTTGCCTTAAAGATCGACCTCCCCCCCCCCAAATAACCCCAAACTAAAAATCACAACCCCCCCACACACACACACACCAGTTAATTCTTCATGAATTTTAATAGTTGCCTGCTGGATGACAAACACACAGTATTTGCATATTTTATTACACTTTTCATATCTTTCTCTGAGATACTTTACATCCTACCGTCTCACTCAGCAAAGCAACATGAAATGTATTTACAGACCACACACCACCACAGTGGACACGATTCACTTCTTCTTTACTTGCACTATGGTCCTTAATGGAGGAGTTGCATGATTGTGGCTAGTGCAAAAAGAAACGTAAAAACATCTACAGAGGCTGACAGCAAATCGTTTCTTAGCTGCGTTTCAGTGTCGAGCTGCTGTTTGGTCCGTCAGACAAATACAAACAATTTCTTTCGTATGTTCATCTATGTTCAAGCTCAGCAGGAGGTTTAGTGTCTTTATACACACTGGCCTCAAATCGCAATAAGATGAGTGTTTCAGCCTGAAGAAATGAGCCTGATTTCAGATCAGCGGTTCACCCTGAGTGGCCTGACCAAGAGTTTTTTTTCTAAGGTACCAAATTCATACTACTGAGTTCATATTACCAAACTGTGGACAAGTGTCACAGACTAATAACCAAATATTAGGTGATTTCACTAACCCATCTTCTCATAGGTTAGCTGTCTGAGCCACAGGGCTCTACGCTGTCATCCAGCTGCTCTGTTGCACCAAGTAATGTTAATCCCACACACAACTTCCTGTACTTGGAATGCT
Organism: Haplochromis burtoni; assembly: GCF_018398535.1. Taxonomy (NCBI): domain Eukaryota; kingdom Metazoa; phylum Chordata; class Actinopteri; order Cichliformes; family Cichlidae; genus Haplochromis; species Haplochromis burtoni. The sequence continues at coordinate 510,478 of NW_024582537.1, read as the reverse complement.
CATTAGAACACTGAATGTGTATTCATCTGCAGCTGAAAACAGTCCCCAATAAATACACCATTTCCTCCTGCTTGAGTAAGGTTTTCAATAAATTTCAGTCACCAGAAGTCTTTAAATAAAATATTTTTTTTTATGTAATAATATATCTGATGTCTATTTTTAAACATTTAAGAGAGACGACTGGCTCATTATAGGTTCTGGTCTTTTAACAGGCTACAGTGAGGGCGGATGGGTCTGATTTTCATTTTGAGCAGCAAAATGAAGCAACGCAATCTCCTCCGTTTCTTTGCAAACAGGAAAAAGGCACTCAAAAAAAAAGTCCATTATGAGCTTTTATCACAGCAACTGCTTTCATCAGTTGCCACAGCTCCTGATAAACACCACATTAGGGTGCTGCTCCTCCCACAATTCTGTGCAACACTTCAAAATGAAAATCAAACCTATGTGTGTGAAGCATGAAGGTAGAGTTCAGAGAGATCCCCCATTCAATGATGGAGGCTTAGATGCTTACAAGTGACTGAACCTAAACACTCTTTCAGTTTATAATGATCAGGTTCAAGCAGTCAGACTCTATCCAAAGATTAAATAGTTTTGCATATACAAGCAGCCATTTTTTTCTGCCTGAGAAACTCAGTCCAGCAGCAGGAATGTATACACCCTTCTTTTACTTACCATCATAAAGCTACCTAATAAAAGTTATCTCATCTCTGTGGTAAGACTTTTTGCATAGGAGGGGTATCAAAAAGCTATCATTAATCACAAAATATGCACGTATGTGTGTGGGGGGGACCTCATCAGTGACACCAGCACCTGCTAATCGCAAAAACAAGATCTACTTTTCACATTTTGTTCCCTCTCTCATGTAGTTGGCATTTAGCAATGGGTTTTTGATCCTAAAAATTATGTACAGACATTGCGCTTTCTAAGCGCGCCGCCTGTAAATGTAAAAGAGGATTGCAGCAGCTCCCGTTAACACTGCCAGTAATCCCAGAATAGACGCAGGAGACTGGTGTTCGGACTCAGAGCCCGTGGAGCCGTTCATGTGGTGGGATTCCTGCAAGACATAAAAAGGAGCAAAGATTAAAGTTGCACTGAGGGGATACTGACACAAATGTTTGTGGTGGACAGAGAAAACCTATCTTCTGTGGTTGTTTATACATGCGTGCACATACGCACACTTATTTTAAGCTCAACAACCGACGGAAAGTGAAACTCTCACGCGCAGTTCAAAGATGTTTATCTCTACAGGTATGTTCATGACATCACTGATTTGCATAACCGTCAGGAAACAGTTTTAACAGAAAGGATCTGATACGCTTGGAGGCGCACTGTACTGCACTAACTGGTAGCAGTTCTTCTTTATGTTTTGGTGTTTTTTGTTTGTATTGGCATTGCCAGACTTATTTTTTTGCTTATTTCTCACTTTGAATTCAAGAAACATTAAAAGATGCTAAAGGGCAATCAGCAATTTAAATTCCTCCAGCAGAGCTATAAACTTTTACAGACTTGTTTTGCATGATGCACCTCTCCGTCCTCCTTAGCTTGCAGCAGTGAGACTGTTTATAAAAACCTGCTGACACTCGCACATCACCACTACTCTTGTTACCAGTGAAATTCAGAATTAATTTTAAAATTGTCTTAATAACATAAAGCTTGAAACAATAATGCTCTAGAGCTACTGAGACCACATAACAAGCAGTCAGTCTCTCTGATCTGAGAGTGTAGCTCCTGACTCCTGACCTTTTTCTGTATAAGGAGCTCCACTTCCTCCCCAGCTGTCCGAAACAGCTCCACCACGGCTTTGTGTGTCCGGCCTTCTAGCACAGCTCCGTTTATCTAGAAATATTAAAGTTAATAAATAAATAAAAGCTCACTTCCAACCCGTTCTGCAGCATATATTTGGTTTCATTTTCTATTAGTGAGCTGTTAAGAGACAAGGCCATGGTGAATGCATGACATCTCTTCAAATGTGTCTTTTTCAGTCCAAAGCAAAAACATGACGCTTTTATTACCGAGAGGATCTTGTCGCCCTCCTGTAGTCTTCCGTCCTGGCCTGCAGCTCCATCTTCTTTGATTTTAGACACGTATACACCGCTGTCATTGTACACATACTGCTGGTCCACGCCCCCAACTATATTGAAACCCAAGCCTCAAAAGAAAACACATTAGTGTAATCAGTATATAATCAGGTTCACCAGACCAGCAGCTGCTGACCCAATCAATAATATTTATCCAAGTAGATCAAAGTTCAAGAGGAAATCTTCCAAAGCTGCACTGCTACTTAGACGAGCAGATTAAAAGCAAGACCAACCTGACAAAATGTTACATAACCGAGTGTAAGCGAGTCTGTAAAATAAATAAACCACTGGTGTCTATGAACGAGCTGCCCATCAGCGTGATAGGGCCGATAACTTTTAAAGATTTTAAAACTGGGTCAAAGTGCATAAATCAGCTTTTCCTTTGCAAATAAGGCAGCTGCTAATACTCAGTTGGCCTCGATAATCTACTTCCTCCATTTACGCCACAACGACGCGGAGGTTTGGTCGCTTTTATTTGCAAATTAGCCTTTAGCTTCAGGACACTGAGCACAGCCTGACAGCGATGATTTTTGCTAGCTTTCGCAGCTAGCTAGTGGTGCTATCCACTGGTAACAGTCCCACTAATTATCTCCTTACCAGCCGGTCCTCGCTTCAGCCTTATGGTTTCCACTTTGGAAGAAGTGTCCAGAGAGCCGTTCATTGTGTCCAAACGTCAACCTGGTAAAATAAATCTTCAGAGAAGAGGGACAAACTATGTATCTGAAGGTGAACTCATTGAGGAGTTTCGATTTGCTTTTTGGCCACCACCGGCGCAGACAGAGCTGTAACAGTGCCCCCTGACGGCAAGAGGCGGAACTCCAGGCTGATTTTCGAATTACAGGGCAGGGAGGCAAATCAGAGACAAGTTATTAAAAAATACTCGATATCAGAGTTAACGAGTGAAGGGAATGGGCTGAGGAGGTGCAAGGAGTGCTTTGAGGAGTTGATGAATAAAAGACATAAAAGAGAAAGGAGGGCAGATGGAGGTCAGTTAGTGAATCAGGGAGTGAAGAGAATTAGTAAGGAGGAAGTGAGAACAGATGTAAAGAGTGGAAAGGGTGTTGGTGACATACCTGTATAGATAGCTAGGCAGTGGAAAATGTACTGGTACAGATTTCCACGAATAAAAGTGATGTGCAAAGCAGTGTTGATGGACAGGTTGACAAATGAAGTCCAGTAGCAGGCTCTGTGAACGATGAGATTGTGAGCCCTACTGAGAGTAGGAGGCCAGTGGAAGAGAGTCTGGAGAGGTGGATGTATGCTCTGGTATGATAAGAAATTAAAGTGAGTAGAAGCAAGGCAGAATACATGTGTGTGAACGAGAAGGAGACAGGTGTAACAGTGAAGCTGCAAGGGATAGAGGTAGTGAAGGTGGATGAGTTAAATACCTGCAGCCAACCATCCAAAGCAATGGACGGTGCACAAGAGAGCTTAAGAACAAAATGCAGGCAGGGAGAAGTGGGTGGAGAAGAGAAGGGATCGTGGACACATTGGACAAAGGACATGGAATATGGCAGAAAACCCAAATAGAGAAGGTTCATGAATGTAGTAAAGGAAGATATGTAGAGGGTTAAGATGATCTCTGTGGTGACCCCTAAAGTAACAGTTCTGCTCTCTACCAGGAAATCCTGAAGGAGAACGTCTGGCTATCAGTTTGTGCCCTGAAACTTAAGCTCACTCGGGTTATGTAGCAGCACTGAAAATACCAGAAAACTGTTAACCTGGATGGTCTTTCTGCCCACGGCATGAGGCACCCTGTCATTAAGGTTCAATCAGGTTCAACACAAATGGCGGTTACTGCTGTGAAAAATATCAAATCTGATTTTGAGTTTTTCATCTCAGAAATTAGGTACAAAATCATCTTGAATGGTGGATGTTTCTGGTCTAAATCCTGTTATAGATACAGTAGCAACCAAAACATGATCTGCAATGTGTGGCCCAAAGACAGCCATGAAGACACAAGAAATACATGCAACACATACAAGAGTCCCTCGTGAGTTGCATAAGTAAGCAAAGTGTCCAAGGTTGAAATGTTTTTATTTTGTACTGAGTGGCATAACTGTAGTCAAATCTATTAACATCAGAATCTGGCACTTGCACCACAGGGGGCACGATATATAAATTCAGTCAAACACACAAACTTACACCATCAGTAACACAGGAACTGATTCCCTGGCTTTAGATTCAGAAACACTACATGGGGTAACCTGTATTTATTATAAGTGCACGTCAGAAGCTCAGGGGAAGTAAACAATCTTTTTCCATCAGTCATTTTTCTTGTTTGTTGCTCCTTTCAATTTATAACCTCAACAGTGTCAGTGCTGGCAACAAACAGAGACCCCATCCCTCCACATTTTTCTTTAATACCAGCCTTTAATATGTCTTTTTACCATCAGGGTTTTGACTTCAACATGAAATCATAATTCTTTAAATCTTTTCTTGACCCTCCAGCCTGAGTACACATTCTCTTTATATTACTCTGTGCATTTTAAGAAACCTCATCATTGTTCCACTGTACAGCACGTCTGCAGGCCAGCAGATAAAAAAGAAATGATTTTCAGCATCACACTCTCATGCAATTACAGAGACTTAGAATGATTACATGTAAACGGAAAAACAAGATACCAGTGGAAAATATTTGAAATGTTTGGGATTTGTCATGCCTTTCTTCTTAGCCTACAATCTTTTCATTAAGTATAAATTAATTTTTCTCCCAAAAATACCTATTTTAAATGCTTTTAAACTCTTTTACCACTAAAAATTCTCATATGTGACCAAATTAATTGGATTGGAGCAACTATTAAAAAAAAGAGAAAAGGATTATGGCGTACAGCTGTTCTGTGACAAATGTGCCAGGTAGGCAACGATTGCGCTTTGCAATGCGACCAAGTATTTAAAAAGGATTTTAAATACAGTGGTAAAGTTTGACTCAGGTCGCCTGTACAGCATGTGCTTCAGCCGTGGGTTCAGATCATGCTCGGGGCAGCGCTGTAGAGGACGAGGTCTCCGCACACTCGCACGAGGTTCACTTCCTCCAGGCCACCGACTCTGTGCTCGTACTCCAACAGGTGTGTGCCGTCCACCGCCACTTTGAACATGTCTTCTTCCACGAGGATCTTCAGCTGTAGGGGACACCAGTTGCTAATTAATTGGTTGGTAGACTGACAGAACGTAGCTAGTATGTGGCTAGAGTCCAGCAACGTGCATAGTATGCTTTATCTCCCCATTTAACATTTGTACTTGTATCTTTTCATCATCATATTTTCATCAACTCCTTCTCCTTATGTCTCTGTCCTCCATTATTTCTACACCACCCACTTCTTCCTCACCTAAAGCCTCACTTTCTGCACTGAAGTCAGAGCTCTACCACATAAAAATGTGCATAAACTTGCTCATTTATGCCCATATCACACTGACATGAAGGAAAAATTATACTGGTGTAAGCTGAACAAAATCCTTGGTTAAATTCAAGGGCTCTGTTAAATGTCATCTCCCTAATCTAATCAGCTAATTTTAAAAAGAAAAAGATTTTATACTAACTTACCTCAAAACGTCGTCCCTGAACAAATGGAAACCCTCCTTCCCGCTCTTCAGGTCCCCAGTATCCGCCTAAGTTGGAGTTTCTAACAATTGTTTGCTCGTTAAAACGAGGGTTGAAGTGAAAGACTACGTCTGGACCTTTGATAAAGTCAACATTGAACCTGCAAAAAAAAACCATATAAGCAAAGCATTAGCAGAAAGAAATGCTGCTGCTAATCGGTTTAACATAATATGGTGGTAAACATTTTAAAGAGTATTCCCACAGTGCAAATCATAGATGTGTTTTAAAGGAGACCTATTACACTTCACTTCATATAACATGGTCATATAAAGGTACCTGCTGTTCAAACAGGGGTAGCCAATCAGAAGCTTAAGGTGTTAAAATAGATTTATCCTATACCAAGGCTCAGTACATGACAAATAAGGATTGTTTTGAACTATTCTACTCTCGAAGCGTCCAAGAATAAACATTTGGAGCTGAAAATAAGTATACTAGGTCCCCTTTATTATGTAAGTATGAGTTGAAGGAATCAGGTTTCGGATTGCTATTAGCAGGCACAGATGTTGGATGATTACTGTACCTGTCTGCACAGGGAAGAGGCTCCCCTATTATTGTGATTAAAAGTCGCGGCATTATTCCAGCATGAAGAGGGAGATCGTAGGGCACCATCTGCAAGAAATACTTCCATTTTAAACCGTGACAATATATGTACTGTTCTCAGTGTAGATATTAAGTTTATGTGTCACAATGCAATTCTATGATTTCCAAGAAAAATATGCACATATAAAACATTTGATCACTGAGTCTTAAATTGGCAAAACACAGCAGCATGCCGAATGACGTATAATAGAGAATTTTATTTAAGCACTGTTCAAAACTTTGACCCTGCCCACATTCCTACAGCAACACCCAAGTGAGTCATTATATCCTTCGGTTATTCCAGCACTATTACACAAGTAGCAGTGACGGGTCATGGCAATGACAGAAAAGTACATTCACTATATTTTTACAACAGCTGAGCAAAGTAAAAGAAAAAAAAACAACCCATTTATTATTATCATGGAAACAACTTACAAGTGTGTTTTGATCAATTCATAATTTTATTAGAGATCATAAAAGGCGTCATGATGCCGTAAACATGGGTCAAGTAAAAGTGTAAATTATATCATATTGCACTTAATTAAGACAATACATTGAGCAATTTAGTTGAATATTATGTATATATTGAGTCTTTGGCACTAATCAAACCATATGCTGATTCTGGAAGTGATGTCCTTGTCCAACTGAAAAGCTGAGTTCATTGCTCATTGCTTAATACGGTGGCCTATATCTGGGCTGAAAGACAAGAATACATTTTTCAGAACTGCTTCTGAATACTGTATTATTCTGTTTTATATTTGTTTAGCACCCCAGCAGAGCCAAAGAGACAGAAATAATCATCCCAATTCCGCCGTTATTGAAAAACATAAATAAATACATTAACCCTCCTTCAGCAGCAAAGAAATAAGACTAACTTCCTTTATCCACCACTTACAGGATTATGTTACTCTAAAAGAATTTCACACCAGATGCTCCACTGCACACCAGAGAAGCACACAAGCAGGAAAATGCAGCAAGCAATATTGCATTAAAGTACCAGTACTCACCAGTGTCCCTCCTGGGGCAGCAGGCCCACCATATGGACCCATAGGCCCCGGACCAGGGCCAAAGGGACCAGGGGCAGCTGGGAAGCCTCCACCTGCTGGTGGTCCCCAAGAACCGGGTGGTATCGGGGGAAAGCCTCCGCTGGGGAATGCAGGGAAAGCACCAGGTCCAGCTGCAGGTGGGAATGCACCTGGACCACCTGGCCCATACATGCCATTGCCTCCTGGCTGGCCACCTGGGAAAGGCACACTTGGATAAGGGCCAGGGGGAGCTCCGGGGCCCGAAGGAAACGGTCCCATTGGGTAAGGAGCAGCGCCTCCAGGTATCTGTCCTGGAGCTCCTTCTGGTGGATACTGCCCAGGGTACTGCCCAGGAGCTCCAGGGCCGGAAGGAAACTGACCTGGAGCTCCTGGTGCAGGTGGATATTGTCCAGGTATCCCAGGACCAGGGGGGAACCCACCAGGTGCTGAAGGAGGTCCAGGGTATTGCCCTGGTGCTCCAGGACCTGAAGGGAAGGGAAACTGCCCTGGTGCCCCTGGGCCAGATGATCCACCGTGGTAGTCGAGTGGAGCAGAGGGCTGGGTGGGGGCTCCAGGAGCTGAACTAGGCCATCCTGGGTTTGAAGGAGGTGCAGGATTGCTAGTGGGGGCAGATGGGTTGTTGTTGCCTATTTTCTTAGCCTGGCTTGTAGTATCATCTCCTAAGGCATCTGCTAGCTATAAAAGAAGAGTAAAAGGAAGTGACTTGTACAATAAACTGTAAGCTAATTGAACATAATAAAAATAAAATGTGCATTTCTTTGAACTCACCGAGAAATCATCCATGATCTACAACAAAACAAGAGACAAGCTTTATTAGGTAGTTATAACAACTGACAATAACAAGTTGTCAAACAGTGGTGGCACACAAAGGCTCTGAGTAACAACACACTCAATATTTCCATCCTCAAAAACCTTTCTGACAAAACTCCACCTCAATGAAAGATTACTAAGGCAAGACATACAGATGTTACACTGAGTCCAGGCTACAAATCAGGGCAGAGAGTCACAAAAACTGTCATAAATTGAATTAGAGTTGGCTAGCGAGCTAGCTGGCAGCAGCTAACTGTTAGTTAACGCTGGCTCGTTTGTTTATTTTTAGCTTCATGGTGCCTGAGGAAAAAAACTGCTGAAAGCTAGATTTTGATGCTACCTCGCTAGAAGATGGACTCCTCTCCAAAGAAAGACGGCGGGTAGCAGCGAGGATTTCTTCAGCTGTTGGAACCAGTTAGCTCGCTAACTTAGCCTGCCGAGGTACACAAGTAGAAGCTAACGATTTATCTGCTTTCACAACTACAACTCTTGAAAAGGAGGCACGCACACGCGCTTCACTGATGACGTATTGTGAAGGGTGGGCGCGTTCAGGCTGGAAAACACACAGACAGCCGGTCGCCTTCTATCTTTGTAAGAGCTCTCGCTGGTACAGTTTACTCCCTAACCCCTCAACATCACGACCACACATACCTAAAACAAACCAATAAACTAACCCTAACTAAACACGATTGCAGACATAACTTTAAAACTCCGTGTCAGCCTGTTAAGGTGTGTCAGGTTTGCCTTCTAAAGCTGGGGACGACACAGTGAGAGCCAGAGGAAAACTAGTCTAAAGGTTAGGGGACAAATGTCGTCAGTTGTGTTATGTGTATGTATTCTAGGAATTACGGTAAGAAATGGTCGCTTTCGAGCACAAACCAGCACACAAATTGGTTTGCGTTGTGTGTATATACTAAGTTCTACGGCAAGAGAAACTGACACCCGATTTCAAAACAAAAGCAATCTTAAGGCGAACGTGAGTTTAACATTAACCAACACGTTATCAATCATATAAAACACATAACATTACAGAAATGCAAATATTACAAAATATCAATTTTACTGTCAATCAAAATGACTGTTTTCTGTTTCCACAGAAGACGTCAGTCTGGTTTTTAATTTTAAAATTAGTCTGTTGGACAGTGGTTTTACTTGTAATGGCCGTACACATCTCTTTAAATGTTATTTTTAAAATGTGATTATAGTTACTATCTGTAATATTCAAATATTTCTGTTATTTGTAATATCACCTTTTTTAAAATAATTTTTATTTCTCTATTGTTATTTATTTCATGATTATAGGATTCATATTGGACTCATGTAAATGTGCTGGTTAACCTAGAGATCACTTTTATTTTGAAATCGGGTCTCAATTGCTCTACCGGGATCTCTAGTATATGTGCGCACAAAGCAAAACAACTCAATGTTAGCATTAAAAAATTGATGTTATGCTTTAGCGGAAACTGTGTGGAATCTGGTACTCAGCTTTGATTAAAAATAATTAAAATATTCCACATAACATTAAAATATAATAAATTATACTTTGATTAATAATATTACACTCTGAAGAGACTGAGCCTGTAGACATAAAAGGAAATAGTTTTTATATAATGAATATTGTTCTGAAGTGTGGCCACAGACTTGCTGAGCTAATATAAAGGAAATATTTCCTACCACCCTCTATAAAACTACAGAACACTTCTCCTTTTAGTTACAGTTTGAAAGCCTCACTTTTATTCATCCAAACATTGTTTGTCATGTCTTAACATAATTTTTAAGAATAAATAATCTCACTTTGTTTAAAATAATTACCAAATTAATTTAGTGAAATACTCTGAAGGTTCTAATCATGCATTCCAAGTAAAAGCATAAGTAATCATTTCTCAGTTGAGGTCATATTGAATTAACTACACTGAAACATTATTGATGTCCCAGCAGGAAATACAGCCTAGGTGGGAATCAATAAGCAGAAGTATCAACTGTTATTAAATAGTAACGAGTATGAGTCGTTTAAAAATGACTTAGCAGTGTTTTTAACGTAAGACGCTGGATTTCAAACTCAAATTTAACTCTAAATTAGACTGAGCACAGATTTACAGGAAACTTTTGAAGGAGGGGGCGCCTGTATGGGATTGGTCAAACCAGTCACAAGATGATGTGAGGTGGAAAAAAACGAAAAAACACTGAAAGCGTCCCTACCATTCAGAACAGCCGCTGCAGCTCCGGGGGAATTTATTAACTCCACAACAATGGTAAGTTACTCGGTTTTCTTTGCAAGTGAGCTGCTGCGAGCTTCGTCGTTGCGTTTTAATCGTGTGCTGTTGGCAGATGCGGAGTTTATTGAGGAAAAAGTAAGGTCGCAGATTGGCTAGCTTTAGCCTGCTAGCATGGCATTAGTTCCACCCTGTCAAGTCAGCCGTAGTATAAGTGACGCGTTTCCTGCCATGAATTTCAAAATAAAAAACCCAGAACGCTGTGCCGTAAAATAAATTGAAAAATATATTTTAATTTGGGTCATTATTAGCATTTCTTAATCTAAACGAATAAATAAATGGCACAAGTGGCCGAAAAGGTGAAAGATGAACCTTTATGTACTGCATATTCTAAATCTCGACACTTTTTAAAACTAGATTTTGACACTAAGTATTAAGAATAAAAAATAAACTAGGACAAAACTAAATATTACCTCTCTTTTACCTTTAAAAAAATATAATTACGTTGTAAATAATACAATACTAGGTCCTTATTCCAGTTACTCTACACGCTTACCCCTCTAACAGATATGCATCTTTTGTTTTTAAAATATGTTTATTATTTATTTTTTTCCTTTTTTCAGGTGACCTTTCCCTCTGAATTCACACGTTGTCTTTGTATTTTCACACAACATCTGAATCCAGTTTGGATCAAGATTATTTTGTGCTTTGTACGTTTTCACTGTGGTGCTTATCTCCACTAAATTATGAATTTGTAAGACACATAGTCTTAATTTTAGCACTCAATGATTAAAATTTAACTTTCTTGAATATACCACTTATTAAATACAATAACAGTTACAAAAATTAGTCCAAGGGACTTTATATTTTAGTGACTTTTCAATATTAGAAAGAAACCTCAACACTTGGTGACCGTGAGAAAGAAAAGCTCCCTTTTAACAATAAGAAACCTCCAGTTAAACCAAGTTAAAGGAGGGCCAGCTGATCTGACATGATCATTTGGGAGGAGGGGAAGGAGACAGGGCAAAAGACAAGCTGTGGAAGAGAGCCAGAGATTAATAATAACTACTGATTAAATGCAAAGTGGTGGATAAGATAAGATAAGATAAGATAAGATAACTCTTTATTGTCATTGCACAGTCATACATAGTACAGTAGTACAATGAAATTGGAAAAACTGTCCTACGTCAGCACTACATATAACACAACACGACACGATATGACACATCACAACGTAACAAACAACACAAACAACACAACACAGTATACACAGTATAAACAGAGAGAGTGAATAGAGGTGAATGAATAAGAAATACTCAGTGCATCCCTCAGCAGACTAACTAAACCAGGACTCAGGGTCACCTGATACAGCCCTACATATATGCTTTATAAAAAAAGGAAGGTTTAGAGTCTAATCTTAAAAATGGACGGGATGTCTGTCTCCTGATTCCAAACAGGTAGCTGGTTCCAAAGAAGAGGGACCTGAAAGCCGAAGGCTTTGCCTCCCATTCTACTTTAAGAAACTTTGGGAACCATAAGTAAATAAGTCGTTTGAGAGTGAATTCTGGATTTAACAGGGAGCCAATCAAGGGAAGCCAGTATGGGAGAAATATTGTCTCTCTCTCTCGCTCTCTCCCTCGTCTCAGTTAACTTATTCAACTGAAACCTTTCCAAGGACATTTTAGAGCAGCCTGATTATAATTCAGGAGAACATTGCAATATATTTAATAATAACAATAGAAAAGGCAAAAAAAAGAGTAGTTTAAGTTCATGAGGTGTAGAAGTGACGTTTCTTTGGTTTTTAGTTTTAATTGTCAACTAAACATTTGTAGGTGTTCGTTAGGTGTTTAAATGAAGAAAACAAGACATTATTTAGTATGAGGTTAGAGCAAGTTTGTGCATGTTTATATTTTGAAGGCGAAGCTGTTGCACTTCCTGCAGCTGGGCGCGGGTGGCTTGATGCAGCAGTCTGCATTGATGTGCTTCAACACGTCTGGGTTTTGGGAGCTGCCTTAACGTTAGCTCGGCTGTTTGTCCAGATGAATCTCGTTTCCCTCTGGGTCTTTCGCTGCGTGTCATGGCAGTTCAGCTATCTTCATTAGAGCAGTGTTACTGATTTACTGCATAAACACACCGGGTCCATTATTAACTGGTGGTTTAAGTTAACTGGCTCTCATTTCCTGGTTGAATTGGCAGCCAAACTCATGAGCTAGCTGTCATTGACTGGAGGAATTTGAACCAGAAGTAACCCTTTGGCCATCCCCAGCTTTCATTGTCCTGGCTGTCCCTAATCCCTTCCCCATGCATCCTGTTTTTAAAGAGTCCCAGCAGCGACAGACACTCCAGCCTCCTCTTAATCTATGAAGATCTTTCCTTGAGCTCAGTGAAATCCCGACTCCCACCAGCCATCTGTTCTCCAAGGTGTAATTATAGATTTCAGAGAGTCTGAAGAGACTCGTGGAGAGTTTATGTCTTTATGATGGTGTTATGTAATGTTGTGTGTGGACGTGACAAAGGTTCAGAGAAATGAAATCCTGTTCAGGCTGGTGCATTGATTTTTCATTTCATTTAATCGATTTATTTGTTTTTTGGATGAAATCCTGTGCATCACATTGGACTTTTGCAGGAAGAGACAAGCTGATTATTCGGTGTTCTTAAAAAGCCTCTGTTTTATAATTTTTTCTTTTCTTTCTCTATTACACTACTATACACAAACACAGGATAACATATCTCACAAAGACACAGCAAAGTTAAGCAGAGGTCAAGAAGATGTGAAGCTCCTCACGAAAGTACAAATCTTTTAAATCCAAAACATGGAGTTTCCGTTTTGAGGTTGGAACTGTAAACATGACAGAAATATTTACATAAAACAAAAAATTGCACCAGCATTGGTGGGTTTTTTTGTTCTTTTTTTTTTTTTTACCCTGGCTCACTAATTCAGGATATAGCTGCTATGACAAAGTAGTAAATTGCATGAAAACCACTTAAAGCCACAATCTGTGACTCTGCAGCTGTCTTTCTTACCGATAAGCTGTCTTCAAATATTAATTAAAATGAACACATATAGCAGTAGATTAGGATGAATGTAAAATTTCTGCTGATTTCATTTTCTGCTTGAATGTCACAGTGTGTAAGATGCTCTTTATATGTACTACTGCAACTGTGTTTTGTTACCAATATCACATCAATGCAGTAATAGCGGTGTTTTCTGTTTTCCACTTCATTATTCAATTCAATTCAGTTTTATTTATACAGCACCAAATCACAACAACAGTTGCCTCAAGGCGCTTTATATTGTAAGATAGACCCTACAATAATACAACAGGTAAAATCATATGAGCACCTATAAGAAGCGCTTTGGCGACAGTGGGAAGGAAAAACTCCCTTTAACAAGAAGAAACCTCCAGCAGACCCATGCATCATGGGAATCCCCCGGCAGTCTGGAACTATTAAGCCACAGTATCATTGACTATATAAAATCATCTACCTCACATCAGGAAAAAGTCAATCATATATGAATGTTCTGACTTCATCATGGCGCTGCTAGAATATTTGCTTTACAGTACTTTAGGCTGCCCCCCCTCAGCTCCACCGTAGCTGTTTTTGTTAGAAATGGTTTCTTGACAGTTGCCCTTCCACTGAGGCCATTGCTGATCAGGATTGAGTGAAAAGTATGAGGATTCAGGTGAAGGGCCAGATGCATATCTCTGGTCTTGTGTTACAGGTCTTTGGTGGATTCTTTTCCTGTTTCTTTAAAATACCATTCATCAGCTGTAGATATATGATAGTTCTTTGCTAAGTTGACTGTAATTCCTTCATAGGTGCCCTTTTAAATGCTTGAATGATTAATATGTCAACTGCTTATCACACAAAATAAAAAATAAAGATAATAAACTTTTGTTTAACTTTGCATCAACCCCCAAAGAAGTAATATACAGTTTAATTTGTGTGTCGAGTGACTTGTATATTAAACTGTTAATGTATTTGAAATTCATTTATTTGTTTCCATTGCCTTGTTTTCCCACACCGGATCAGAGTGAATCACTGGTAGTGTGTGAAGTGGATGAAGATCTGGTTAAAAAGCTGAAGGAGTTTCGTTTCCGGAAGGAGACCAACAATGCAGCGATCATCAGTAAGTCACAGACTCTGAGCAGTGTCTCTCCTGAATTTTTAATCTGAGTCATAAAAATCGGAGTAACTTGAAATTCTTTTTTGTTTTCCACTAGGGAGCTTTTAATACTCGTAGAGCTTCTAGATTGCTAACTTGTGTGACTCTTGAGATTCAAAAAAGAGTGTCCTCGCCAAGATGGGCAGCAGTTCAATCAGCAGTGGTTACAATGTAATTGTGAGCATTCTGTGGTTTGACATGGATTGTACAATTCTCTGTGGTTTGTTGCAGTTAAAGTCAAATGTTATAAATATAGCACAAAAGAAAATGTTCCTGGTATTAGATACAACTTTAAGGTAGCTGCTGTTCTGTATGCAGGAAAGAATGAGTTGCCTCCGAATGCAGCAGGCTGTGTGTATCAAACCTGAGCTTAATCCATCTCTGGATCAAAATGTCAAATGGGATTAGCCGTTTGTTTGCACGACATGGACTCAGACTCACGGTCACGTTTTAGAGCTTTGCAGCCCAAAATATTGATTTTTTTCCCCCCTTGATCATCATCATCATTTTTGAAGCACTAAACAACTGCTTGTAAAATGTGACTGTTTTAATGCAGCTTTTATATTCTTGTTGTACCATTCAGTGAAGATTGATAAAGACAAGCAGCTGGTTATTCTGGAGGAAGAGCATAAGGTGAGCTTTATATTACTCTATCTTTCAAATACATTCAACAATATTTAAAAATCAGGTTTAAAATTTAAATGTTTAATTAGATAGCAGTGTATGGTTTGAAAGAAGTGACGGTGAACTCATTAAGCTCTGACCTGACAGCCTGCCAGGTGCTGGATGTTAGTAGATGATTGCTTTTCTTGATAATGTCAACTGAACTCTTTCTGTTTGTTTTAGGATATTTCTCCTGATGATCTAAAGGACGAGCTGCCAGAGAGACAGCCAAGATATCCTTTGAATAGATCTTATTTTAACAATATTTTATCAGCATAAAATGAATTATAATCGTTGTAAGCAGCCTATATGTCACATGGAACGGTTAGGCGGTGGGTTTGTCTTACATGTGATCTATCTATGTTGGTTAGTTTCAGTCCTTAGCACCAGGAACATTTATCGTCTACAGTTATAAGTATGAACATGACGACGGGCGTGTGTCTTATCCCCTCTGCTTCATCTTCTCCAGCCCCGTGGGTATGAACCTCTCTGAGATTTACTTTTTAGATATACGTACACTTAGAGCAAAACTTAGGTAACTACTGTTTGCTAAACTTTTGTCAAAGTTGCTGATTTTGTGTTTGGCAGGTTGCAGACCAGAGCAGCAGATGATGTACGCAGGAAGCAAAAACAAGCTGGTGCAGACTGTCGAGCTGACCAAGGTTAGTAAAGGTTTTAAATAAGACTGAGTTTTGATATTTTTCTTTTGTTTCTGTGTTATTTGTTTTCTATTTTTCAGTATTTTTCCTTTTCTGATTTATTCAATTTAGTTGTATAGCACTTAGGTCAATCCCTGTTGTTTCTAAATGTGCTTATATATAAATTGACTTGACTTTTATGATACACCAGTTTAATGTCACTTTGCTGACATCAAACTGGTGAAATGATATAGCCCACTCTAAATGTAATGTGGCTATTTCCTCTACCTATGAAATTATGAGGGCTCAAAAAGAAATAACACAAATTAAAATGTATAAAAATCCATGTGACTTTGAGACCTTGTAAATTTTTAGAAATGATTAAAACACTGTATTTAAAAAAATCAACTTAAAGGAGGAGGTAGTTGAGAATATTTTTTGTCCAGATTTGGGATATTTTTTTCATGAAATGAGCCAGTGTCATGGGTGTATTTGGTGCAGCTCTTATATTCTTGTATTTGCCACATTAATTTTTAAAATTAAATAAACTGGTAGTATAAATTTGAATTACTTCTATCAGTTGTGTTAACTGCACAGATCTATCGACGCGCAGTGCAGCCCACCACTGTGGTCCAAACTGAAATATGTCAAGAACTGCTGTGTAGATTGCCATGTGCCATGTAATGTAGTCATATGAAAAAGAAAGTTTCACAGGGTCTGTGTAGCCTTGTGAAAAACGAAGTACTCCCCTACACACAGAGTAAGTGGGGAGTGCTGCTAATCACTTGATCAACTGATAGCAGCAAATCTGATCAGAGCATGCGATGCTAAGAAAAATTGCAAATAAATTAAGAGCTACATCTCAGTCCATAGAGGCCTCACTATGCATTTCAAATGTTCATCAGAGAAAACTGAAAAAGTATGGCTTGTTTTGAAGGGCTACCAGGAGAAAGCATCTTGTCTCTAAAAAGAACATGGCAGCACATCTTAGGTCTGCAAAGCAGAATCTAAAGAAATCACAAGACGTCTGGAACAATATCCTTTAGGCAGAAAGACACACAAACACCTTGTACCAGTTGTTAGCACGGCGGTGGAGGGGTGATGATTTGGGCACCTTTCAGTCAGTGGGTCTGCACGGTGAACTCCTCTGTATGCCAAAGTATTCTAGAGTCGAATGTGAGGCCATCTGTTCAACGGCTAAAGCTTAACCCAAACTGGGTCATGCAACAGGACAGTGATCCCAACATCAGCAGCAAATCTACAACAGAATGGCTGAAAAAGAAAAGAATCAAGGCGTTGCAATGACCCAGTCAAAGATCAGACCTTAACTAGATTGAAATGCAGGGAAATGTGGGGTGGGAGTTTAAGAGAGCTGTGCATAAACTCATACCTGCAAACTCAATAAACTGAAGCAATGTTGTAAAGAAAAATGGGTGAAAACTCCCCCACAGCCGTGTGAGAAAGTGATAGTCCTTCCTTTTCTTTTCAAGGTGTTTGAGATCAGAAACACAGAGGACCTCACAGAGGAATGGCTTAGAGAGAAACTTGGGTTCTTTCGCTAAACCCATCACCTCCTCCAGGGGTCTGGGATACGAGGAGAATCCTGATTGCACAACTCGTAACATCTCTTGGAGACAACACACCACAGTTAACCTTCCCCTCCTCCCTGCATCAGACCTGATTTAAATAGTGTTTGCAGTCATCTGTTTTAGGCCTGCTCGGTGGCGTTTAACGCTCAGTACAACTCATAAGATGCCAGAAGGTGCACACAATTACAAGAGTTTGAATGCTTCTCTGTGACTGCCAACATTTCTGGCACTTATTAAACCTCACCGATCTGGCAGCCTAAAACTGACCATACTGTTTGAAGCAGGTCTGTTATTGTCTCCATACAATCTCTCCATATTTCTCTTACGTGTCTGTTTTGAATTAACGAGGGCTGCCCCCATTAGTCAACCAAAGACTCAAGTCATGATTAATTGACACTGACACTCAGTTATTTGTGCCAGATACTATTGTTTACACAGCTACTCCCTGAGCTCTTTGGCTGATAGTTGCATATTATGAACAGGAAACCTAAAGGGTGGGATTACTTTGAGATAATAGGATAAGTGTTATTACTGTGCTATCACTTTTCTTTCTCAGCCCTCCCTCCTAAAATACACATTTAAATACTTAAATTAATATGAGAAACATATAATTGCAACTTCTACTCGACTAAGAAAGTCTTTGTTTGGGGGGGCAGCCCTAGAATTAATGTTCTCATTGCTCTTCAAGTGCAGAAATTGACCATTTCTACCATTCAAAAGAATTCAAACACTTTTTAACAACACTTTCTCTTTCTTCTAGATGTTTACACTCAGAACCTCCTAAGTTTTACCGTTTTATGTTCATTAGATTTTAATAATCTGAGAGAGTCTTTTTTTTTTTAAATATTTAGTTATTTCTGGTGTCTTTAGGGTTAGCTAAGTATATACTTTATATTCATTTTATTTCTTTTATTGTGAAAGACAAACTTCCTGCCAGAACCTCGGAACAATCATAGCTACAATTCTGTTTTGTTTTACTCCGTCTCTCCTTTAGTCAAGGGCATTTCAGTTATAATTTACAGTAACACTAATATATCTATCTATATGATATGCGTTGCACCTTCTCCTGTGCACAAGAACACAAGCTGGCAGAAGCCCTTGAGTGGTGCTTATTTAGCTGCAGATGTAACCCTGTTAGTCTGTCATCAGTTTTTTTTTTTTTTTTAAATCTCTGTTTAGAGGAGAGAAAAAAACAGTGTGAATTGTGGGTAATGCGTTCAACCTGCATGTTTATTACAAGAATCCAACACTCCAGGAAAACGATATTTTTCCACTGAAACATTCCAGATGTGAACAGTTACACACAAAAATCTCTGTCTCTAGCGACCATGACAGTGATGATTACACTGCATTACACAGGGCGGTAGTTCCCGCCCTCATTTTAATCTACTGGGCGACTCTGTTTAAATGGGTTACTGTGTCTTTAGGGTGATTGTTAGCTCCTATCGTGCATTATAGCTCTTACTGTTATTGGTGTTTATGAATGTCGTACTTAAATCCGTATGTAAAGCCACGTGAATTGCTTCATGGTTGTCGCAGCCTTGAGAATGACGGCTGCGATTTCTCCAAACGCCAGATGTGCCAGAATTGGCAGGTAAATGACAGCATCTGGCCGATTTACATTCTCCATGCAGACGCGGGATTTGACCGGTGTAGCTTTTTCTTTGAAAGGCTGATATTTATGTATTGAATGTGCCAGCAGCTCATTTTTGTGCCAATGTCTAATATCCTCAGCTCAGCTCAGTCTGTAGTTTTTGTTTACCCAATTTTTCTTAGCTTTGAGCATTTTTAAAATACATTGTGCTGGAGCACACAGCTCAAACACTTTACAAACGGATGTATTTGGCTTTTCATGCCCCAAAGGGACAGCATTTTTTCCTGGCTTTTGGTTCCCTGCTGAATATTGCCAGTATTTAAGCCAGTGCAGCACACTACCCAAAGGATTAGTAGCAGCATGACCAGCCCCAGATAGTTAAAGCTGTATAAGAATGTACTATGCATGTATTGCAGATAATACAGACTGGTTTTATTGTGATAAAACAGGAGTAACCTCAGTAGTAAGTGACCCGAGTAGCAGACTTCTTTTTTTTATTTATAATACTACAAATGTCCACTTTTACCCTGAATTATATTGCTGAATTAAAGCCCAGAAATTCTCCAGATAGTGCATGATATTATATTGCTAAGGCTACCATACCAAGGCCATGCTGCAAGGTCAAAACCTGTTTTTCTCTGATGGCGTCTATGCCCTCATAAACAACAGAAACTCTCCCAGAGATCTGGCTCAAAGATGTTTTCATACAATCAAACTGCTCCACATGCATCATTCGTAAGGGCAGGGTTTTATCCAACAGGAGCAAAGGGGACATAAGTGTAATCACTTGTTTTAATGTCTACTAATAGCAGAAAAAAAACAAATCCACTAGATTAAATGACCTTTATATGACCTGAAAAACCCTTCAGAAAGTCTGTAAATTCAGGAATATGCACAGCTTGAAATGAACACTGTTTATTCAATGCAATTGAAATGTGCAATGTACTGGGTTAGATGTGAATATATTTATCTTTCTAAATTCTAAAGACCTCTAAAATGTGGAGAGCTACTGTAGAAGAAGTGTATGCTTTAAAGTAAGTAAGCCTTACAGAAGGCTTTACCGATGCTTTCTGAACAGCTACACAAAGTCTCTGACATCGTTTATTTGCACATGAACGCTATAAAAGGTTTGCATCACAGTCGTCAGGTGTGATATCTGAAGTGTGTCCAAACTGACATTAATTTCTCTAAAAGAAAGCCTCTGCTGTTGCTATTTTAAATGGGATGTATAAGAAACTGTCCATTCATCGTGTATCAAACTCAGTCTCCCTAATGTAAGGTCCAGTTAACTAAGAGCCCCCTTTGGTTTTGAGCCATGTATCTGGTTATGTCCTGTGGATCTCTAACAGCTTTTTATCTTTATGTGGTGAATGCATATGGTTTTTGGCCTCTAGTGGTTTTTTTTGTTTTTTTTTACTTTAACCTGCAATTGTGTTGTCAGCGCTCGGTGTCCTCTGATTAAATGCCTATTCTATTTTCTTTCCTTTTTACTAAAAAAACCCACCTGAAACATCTGTCATAACCAGCTGCCTCGTGGCATCAGTGAAACTTGAGATATTTGTATTTTCCCATACTTTATAAAAGTGTCTTGTCCTGTTGTCCAAATAAAATGACAGTGATGTTTACCCATGTGTTTCCAGAGACTGCTGTTTTCAAACTGAAATGGTCATATGAGCTTCATCAGAGATGGTCTTGGTGTCTGAACACAGAAAAGTACCATCAGAATTTGATCCGTCATGTAATACCATCTGGACAACATCTAATTGGCCCTGACTTTATTTTTAGGCACAACAATGATCATAAACACACTACCAATGCAGTAAAAGCATACCTGGATAGAAAACCACACAATGGACACTATTCCTGAAACTGTGGGACTCCAGGAGATAAAGAAAACACCGAAGTTCAGAAAGAAATTCCAGGAGATGGCGCTAATGCATGTTAAAAGTGATTTCAGATAAGTAAATGGTCCAGTAGGTGGCGGTAACGCACCCTGCTGTAAGATGGTTGACTTGCAGCCACTAACACTCAAAGAAGAAGGAGAAGAAGCAGCAGTAATCGGTTGGGAAGCTGCCTGCATCATCTGCCGATCGAGCCAGGAACCGACCAGCAGAACCGGAGAAAAATGGCGTTCACATTCGCGGCCTTTTGCTACATGCTGGCACTGCTGCTAACGGCCGCGCTTATCTTCTTCGCTATCTGGCATGTAAGTACACATTTCTAGGTCGCCTGCCAAACGGTGCGGACGTAAAAGTAGGTGAAAGAATGAGAAAGACGGGCTAACAGTGAGCTAACGAAGCCTGGGAATGAATGGCACACACCCTGTCCGGTCGGCTAGGACAACAAGTTAGCAGTTTTAACACCAAGACGTGTTTTTAATAAACTATTTCCCATCATCCATATAGAGCTCAACACCACTTTTACATGTTTTATACCCCTTTATTTTGTTTGTATCGCTTGCCAGCTCAGAGTGCAGTGTTGGCTAGTTAGCATGCTAAGCTAACGTTTGGCTGTCATGTGTTTATCGACATGTCACATCTCTGCATTGTGTAATACCGCCAGGTTTTGCAGTCAAAAACCCCAACGTAAGCATGGGGAGTTTGGAGCACATTAAACTAGCTGTAAATAATTAAGTAGCTGTTCAGTCATTTACTAGATTGAGGTAATCAGTGACGTGGCTTGGGATAAATAATAAATAAATAGATAAATAAACTTTCCAGTTTGGATATCTTCAGTTTTCTGCTTCTGGCTGGTCATATTGGAGAACTTACCTGTTGTATTGTGAATAAATAACTTGAAGACAGAGAACATGCAATTTGCTTTTGAATGCAAACCAAATACTAATTTTCTTTGATTTTCATTCATATCACTGATTAAAAAGCTTATTTGAAGTAATACAATCATACAAGGTAATCATACTCCTTTCTGTAAAAGACCCTCTCTAAGTATTTCAAACCATGTTTCAAACAAATCAGCCTCACAAATAAGTTAAATATGAGAATTTAGCTTATCTGATTGTATCCACACTTGAAATCAGGGTTCAGTATTTTGCCGAAGGATACCTGACAAGTATTCTATCACCTGAGCCACAGCCTACCCAATACCCGAAGATGTAGTAAATTAATTTTCTATAAAATGACCTATTTTGTTTAGATTCTGCTTTTTTATTTTTTTTTTATTTTTTATTTTTTTTAAAAGATGGTGCTGCATCTTAAATTTTTTTGTTCCTGTTTTTTAACATGTCTCTGGTTACTGCAAGCAAAAGAATAAGGGAGCAGTTTTGGTGTGAATATTATACGTGTTATTGGGATATTTTACCACTTTAATGTAGAGCAAAGGTGTCAAACTCTGGCCCGTGGGCCAAATTTGGCCCGCAGCCTAGTTACATTTGCCCCGCGAAGCCATACCAAATTACTATTAGAGCTGGCCTACTGGTATTATACAGCTAATATATATATTGTTTAGTATTAAGCTTTGCTTGTTCCATATTCAGTTTTTCAGCAAAACGTGTTTGAGTCCATTAGAAAAGATTCATTCTTATATCTGGAGGAATAAATATATTTCAATAAATATTAACGTTAACTCGCGACTTTGTTTCAGTTTTGAATTTTGGCCCACTGTGTATTTGAGTTTGACACCCCTGATGCAGAGGAATCATTCACTAACAAGCAAATGATCCTCTGTATGATTTCGGGAGGAGATAGAAATCCCTTTGGGGCTGTGTCAGGAAGGACATCCAGCATAAAGACTCTGCCAAATCAAAAATGTGGAGCCACTGTCGTAGCCCCTTGTGAAAAAGGGTGCCTAAAAGTAGCTTTTATTCTATGCTAAAGTTTGTCAAATGGCCTGGCCTGTATTTATATAGCGCTTTACTAGTCCCTAAGGACCCCAAAGCGCTTTACATAACCAGTCATCCACCCACGCATTCACACACTGGTGATGGCAAACTACATTGTAGCCACAGCCGCCCTGGGGCGCACTGACAGAGGCGAGACTGCCGGACACTGGCGCCACCGTGCCCTCTGACTACCACCAGTAGGCAACGGGTGAAGTGTCTTGCCCAAGGACACAACGACCGAGACTGTCCAAGCCAGGGCTCGAACCAGCAACCTTCCGATTACAAGGCGAACTCCCAACTCTTGAGCCACGATCGCCCCAGCCACAAAGCTGAGGGTATAGCAGATGAGTTTGTTTGAGCTGATTATAACTTGGGGTTTAGTCTTTTCTGAAAGCCATTAACCATGAGTGACATGCATAGTCATAGTTTGGTTGGACTAGAACAGATCATTTATCATTTGCCTTTGTTTTACTGAGATGAATTAATATTTTGTCTATAGGAGTGGAATTTTTGCAGTTACCTTATACATGATACATTTTTAGTTTCTCCTAGATGTGTTAAATGATTAGTTGAGCTAATTTCAAACAGAGTCACATTTGGCTAACAGAATTCTACCCTTGTTATGTTTGCAGTTACTGGCAAAAAGCATAACTTCAGTTTTCCTAAGAGGAAGTCAAAGCTTATTTTCCTGTAGTCAGAGGCTAACAGATTAGAATTTTAGTTAAATATTGTTAGGATTAGGGGAAAAAAGTTCGCAATACAGAGCTTCAGACCTGTTATTAATGTAGATGGGGAAAAGTAATAGACCTGAAATAGATCCTTGTGGTACACCACAAGTAACATTTCCAGCTGGTGACCTTTTGTCACCTATTGATTAAATCTATTGCTTTTATATTCATCCACAGTATTAAAAGCCATTTGAAAGTCAGTAAATACCGCACCAGTATACAAGGCATTATCCATATTAAATCAAATTTTATTGTGAAGGTATATAAGAGCAGTATGGGTAGTGTAACCTGGTAAAATATTATTGCACCTGCTGTCCTCTGAGTCTCTGTTTTTAACATTTTACCATTGATCACCTTGGTCCTTCAGATAATCGCTTTCGATGAGCTGAAGACTGACTACAAGAATCCTATAGATCAATGTAACACTTTAAATCCGGTAAGTGATCTCACCTCTTCAGCTATCACACCTTCCTTGCATGCAGATATGCTCTGATGAAAGATGTTCTCTTTATTTTAGTACAACTTTATCCACCTATCTGTCTTTTTCTCTCATTTCTCTGCACTGTTATGCTAAATAACCTGCCTGTTATAACTTCAGTGATCTTGTCAGCTGTCAAACTCTAACAGCCTTTTTGTTTTTCCTTATCTGCTTTTTTTTTTTTTTTTTTAAACCACTTTTAACGACAAAAAGACAGTTGAAAAGGTCAAAAAGATTAAAAGAGTCAAAATTGCATTAAAGGTTTGTACCAATCTTTAAAATGCCCGCTCAAGTCCAACTCAGTCTGCAGTCTTGTCATTTTGCACGGGGAAGTGTTTGCAAACGTCTTTTCAGTTAACTAATCTTTAGGTCAGGGTTCAGCTCGGGATTAGACAACATGCCACCTGTGCCTCACCTGTATCCTTTTTATTTCCTCCCCCCACCTACACGGTCGTTATAGTTTTATTTTTGGCTTTTCAATCTCTTCTTTGTATTTCTCTCCTGTACGCCTCAAAGTTCAGCTTCAGACTGATTGCACTGACTAACAGGCATGTTTTCAGCTTTCTTGAACTACCTTTTTTTGGCCGTAGAAGCAAATGGATATCTAACAGTGGGTAAGCACTATACTCTTGGACGAACAGTCCTCCTTATTGATTATGAATTAAGAATAGCTGTTAACTGAAAAGACTTGCAAATGCTCAAAACATGCATGATCTTTACTACAACCTACCCTTTGTTTGCATATAGTTACAAGTATAGAGTATTCCCAGGAAACTCTGAGAGATGGGTATCTTGTTTTCCATTTGAAACAGCAGTTCTGGCAGAGCTTGCACATAACTGTTAGGATGGTATAGAATCACAGCAGCCCGAACACTAGTCTTTTGATTTTGTAAAACCCCCCCCCCCCCCCCCCCCCCCCCCCCTTTTTTTTTCTTTTTTTTTAAAATACTTTGCGTGTTTGATTTTTCCAAGACAGCTTGTTTTATTCTTCAATCATCGGTTTTCTTAAATGCATGTCACAACTTGTTTTTCTGCAAGGTGAATGCTACAATTTGAGTCAGCAATTAGCAGACCTAGGCCACTGTTTATGATCTCAGTGTTGGCTCTAACCCGCATCACCTGTGGTTCAGAACAGATGGCTGCAGAATCCAAACACTCTCCAGCTCAGCAATATTTAGAGCTCCTGATTGGTCAGTGATTCGTAGCTGAAAAGTGAAGGTTCCTCTACGTTTAAGCCTTGACATGCTCCACAGTCCGATTTGCAGTTTTGGCCTCTTTTTTTTCTCAGCTCAGTTGGCACAATAAATTTATTTATTTTTTTGTGCAGTTGTTTTGTATTTGGCAGCACAGTGCAGGATTTCAGCACATTTAAAGCCCGTCCCGTCCTTCCTGCAACTTCCTCTTTCCCACACACCCCTCACCCTTCCATCTGTGGGCTGTTGGTTGCCCCCTCCTCTCCGCCCTCTGCTCTTATTTTTAATGCATGGCTTCCATGTGGCGCCTCCATCTGCCCCCCTGAACCCCGCAACCAGCTCGAACTCTGTCAACCTGAGGCAGACTGCTGCATCGACAATGCTAAGCGTGCTCACAGCATGGTCCTTCTCTGGTGTGTTGTCCAGTGCGCTTGTCAGGAAGTGGAATGATCTGTAGGTTCACCCTCACTGCAGAAAATGTCGATGTTGGGATGCGCAGATATTCTTCAGAGCAATTTGTCACACTTGATAATGCATGACATAACCAGGGTGGGAAATTAACCATGCTCTCTATCCATTTGCAACAGTTTATTAAAAAAAAAAAATTATGCAAGCAACACATGTTTCTTCAGTGACTAAAAGAGGCGATTATACAAATTAATTTTCTCAATGCGTAGCCACATATGGCTTCACTGTGGCACCTTTTGTAAGCATTAAACAAGTGAGGAATGGCTTAAAATCTGCATATGGATGATTTTAATTTTTCACCCTGTTTCATGTGTTAAAATAAGGCAGTTTATGTGTTTTACATAATATAAGATGAAGCTGGACCTCACTAAAGGCCTGTATAGCACATGTAAAGCACAAAATTATAGCTTAACCAGAGTTC
Source organism: Haplochromis burtoni (assembly GCF_018398535.1). NCBI lineage: Eukaryota > Metazoa > Chordata > Actinopteri > Cichliformes > Cichlidae > Haplochromis > Haplochromis burtoni. The sequence continues at coordinate 484,373 of NW_024582537.1, read as the reverse complement.
ATTTGTGATTCAGTCCTTCTCTTGTATTCTTTCAGCTACTGCAATTTTTAGACGTCTGCTTCTTTAAATAGCTCTGCTTTCTCCTTGTAAAAAGGACTCATTACCTTTGAGGATTCGTTACATCACATTGTGTTGTCCTCTAATCAGTGTGCTTCAATTTCTAAGTCTCTGCATTTATTCCACACATTGAGTGGATTGATTAACTTTGTTTAGACAGTACATTACTAAGTCAGAATTAGAACAAGAGAATTGAACTATCAGCTGTATGTGAATATTGACATGTCTTCTTCCTTGGCTCCTTTAGCTGGTGCTCCCAGAGTATCTTATCCACTTCTTCTTTTGCGTGATGTTCTTCTGTGCGGCCGAGTGGCTCACCCTCTGTCTCAACTTACCACTGCTGGCTTATCATGTCTGGAGGTACGTATTCGAAAACACTGATCCTAGAGTCAACACCTGGTTTTACTTAACTAAACCTTTGTAAACAGGTCACATCTGCGTGTAACTCGCTGCTTTCATGTTTGCCTTTCTGCAGGTATATGAGCAGACCTGTGATGAGCTGTCCAGGACTTTACGACCCAACAACCATCATGAACGCTGACATCCTGGCGTACTGTCAAAAAGAAGGCTGGTGCAAACTGGCTTTCTACCTCCTGTCATTCTTCTACTATCTCTACGGGTATGTTTTTCACTTGTATTTTTCTGCTCTTTACTTTACTTTTAATTTGTATCTGCTGAGAGAAGAATCTTTGAGACTTGGACTTCATTACGGCGGCTATTGTTTGCATTGCAAAAAAATGTGTGGATATGAAGATATGTTGATCCTGGGGTAGTTTTGTCAGAGAGGCGGACACCACTTTATTTGTTCGTTGAAAGGTAGAGGCAGTCAGTAGTGACAGGAGAGCAACACAGCATGGCTCTGTCTAAAATCTGCCTACCAGCAGCTTTTAAAAAGGCGCTCAGTCTTCCTTTGTCAAACAACAATTTGTGGATTTATGTACCAGCCTTGATGCTTATTTAGATATTCCTCTTGCTCTCTCCAACAGGATGATCTACGTTCTGGTGAGCTCTTAAATGGTGCGATGAAGCAAAAGGACCTGCATGTACAGCAAACGACCAGACACTATGATCTTAGTGCTGGAGCACTGGACCTGCTGGAGACCACCTTTCAGCAACACAAGACGCCATTTCCAAGTGGACAAACCTGTCATTTCAGAAACATTTAGCCAGTTTTAAGAGAATCCTGGTTGCAGTGTTCCTCTAATAGCACTATAGTTACAAAGCTTTTATGGAAAATACGGACAGACCTGAATGGACACATCTTTCTCTCTTTTTTCCCTGTTTTTTTTAATAGTGTTTTTTTGTTTTTTTTTTAAATATGCTTGGGATTGAAAATAAAGTTTGCTTTTTTTTCATCACGTTCCCAACTGTTGAGTGTTTACAGACTAGGTAGACATTTTCAGGTGTGCATTTATCTGTGAGAATCTAAGCTGTGTGCTGAACTGCATTAGCTTTTTCTGTGAATAAGATCCCGGGCTTTAAAAGCCAATTTACACCTGCCACGTGACTCGTTACCATGACTAAAATGAACAGCGGAGTGTAAAACAGACTTTTGTTCTTGCCCGCAGATGCAGAAGGTCTTATAACGTGACACTTTGAGGGCTGAAGTGCATGTTAACGAAACGTGCCGCACAAGGACGGTAGTAGTCTGGTTGTCGGTTATCACCTTTCAAGCTATCTGATGTATTGTTTCCATGCATCCCTGTCAAACTATTGCTGATATGTTTTCTTAAGTGTGGACCGCCATGTGTGTGATCTGTAGACCCGTCCTTGCAGGTATCTGTAAATAAAAGGTAGACTCAACAGTACTATAATGCAGCGGTTCCCACGGACTGGTTTGTGCCCGACAATATTTTCACGGACCGGCCTTTAAGGTGTCGCGGATAAATACAACAAAATAAAACTAGGACCGGTACCGAAAACAGATTTATTCATAACACACGTGAAAAGACCCAGGAAAACAGAGTTAACAACAAAAACGATAACAAAATAACGCTTAAAAACCCTGAAAACCATACATTTCACACCAGAGTCTCAACTCTCCCAGGCGACGTACTGGTACCGGCCCGGGGGTTGGGGACCGCTGCTTTAATGTATTCACCGTTAGGAAGGAACACTATCCTCCTCTTTCCTTTCGGCATTCAAGTTTTGATCGACATCAGCTGATGTGCCATACTGTTGAATGTACCTTTGAATTTCTTTTTGTCGTTGTGCGTTTTAATTTCAACACCAAATATTCCACATTGTTAGAAGATCCAACGTTTTATTTTTCATGTTTTCAATTTGACCTTTTTTCTTGTTTTTAGTAATTCTTCAGAATATCAAGCACTCCTCGCAGTATCGCTCATCTCCAGAATCAGAATCTAGACTGATGTTTTAGGCCACTGCAAAAAAAATTTCATTCATGTTAGAGTATTTATTGTCATGTTTAACATGTAAATTTATCAGGGAAAAGGATTATCATTTGTCACATTCAAATAAAGAAGTTTTTATGTGTTAGATCACATCAAATTACATCTAGGAAATTGTTTATTTAAATCTAAATAAACTATCCTGCTCTATTAACGTGGACTGGAGTGTTATTTCTATGCAAATGTCAACAAAAAACCTTAAGACAGCCCTCATGTCTTTATATTTTGCCTGGATTTTCAGGCTGCTTCAGGCTTTTATTCAGACATTGGTTTCTTTTCACTCATTTTCAGTCCATTTCTTTTCAGTCTTTTTTGATAAGCCATATAACACTGGCCTATGATAATCCAAGTATAAAAAGGCAGCAAGTGTTGTCCACAAACCGCGTGGTTTGTGGACAACACTTGCTGCCTTTTTATACCCCCCCCTCAAAAAAAAAAAAAAAATTAGTTACTCGTACCCTGTCACCAAAACACAATGTTCCTATTTCTTTAGTTGACTCTATTAAAATCTATTGTACTTTAAAAAAAAAAGATAAGGGTGGCTGGCAAGAAGCCGTTCTTAAAGAGGAGCAATAGAAAAGGCTGAGGTATGCTAAATTATACAAGAACTGGACTAAATCCAAAATCAATCATTGTCAAAGTTGATGGAATTATGAATGCAGAAAAGTACTGTGGGATTGTGATCCACCATGCAGTACCATCTGGAAAGCATCTGATTCGCATCAACTTCATTTTTAAAGACACTGCCAATGCTGTAAAAGCATGCCTGGGTAGAAAAACAAACAATGGAACACTATCAGTCGTAGACTGGCCTCCCCGGAGCTCGACATTACTTAAGCACTGTGTCAGCAAACATCAAAAGATGTACCGAATGTCCCTCAAGAAGCTTGGAGAACTATTCCTGCAGATTACTTAACAAAATTACTAAAAAGGTTGTCTAATAGCAAATGTAGGGCGCAATAGAGGAAATGCAAACGTTATTGGCAATTCACTGCTGCAAGTGGTATGAGTCACAAAATGTAGATAGAAAAATATAAATTGTGGGATATTTTAATACGATGAAAAATAAAACATAACGACTTTGCAGCATTAGATTTTGTGCTACAAAGAAGGAACCATTACAGTTCACACAAGCCTAATTTCATCATTAGCTTTAGTTCCCAAAGACCCCATTTGAGTAATTTCTGGTTTCATTGAAGAAAGTAACTTAGAAATTTTAGAAATAACTGATAACGTCCACATTTAGAGATAGACTTGATGTCTGAAAAGCTGTTGTGCAGTTTTATTCCCCTTAAATAAAAAGACCATTGGAAAGTACACACATATTGCCCAGCTGACATAGCACTTTAACACACACCATTATTTTATTTGCAATATAAACGAAACAACATTTTCCATCTAATAACATAAAGCAGTATCTCCTCATCAAGTCTTTAATGAATTATAATGAGGATGATAAAAAGCAATATATTACAGTGTTCATTCTAAAGTGCATTTCTCAAGAATATAATCATACCACCACACAATCAGGAAAGCATCACTGGCAAACAGGCAAGCTTGAGGAACTCGAGACTTTTCCAGCTCTGTAGAAAGGAGCAGTAATCACCGAGACACCGAGCGCTCCGAGCGAGCTTCACTTTCACTTTGGTAGGCTGTGTACTTTTCCCGAAACTCGTGAAGGAAGTTGTATTGCTACAGAAAAGTAAAAAGATGCTGGTAAATGGAAAATTAGGGATCACACAACAGAAAGACTAAAGTTTTAATAAATCAGAGACTATATAATGCTGTGAGGATACTTTCTTCATGAATTCAGAGGCTTTATTTATAATTTATGGTGTTTTGATTGACTGGCAGTTGACACAGCCATCTCTGGGGTTTACAGAGAATAGACTGAAAACAAAAACAAATCAAATAACCACATCCAAGGAATGTAGAAAAGCATCTCTGACAGTGTACATCAGCAGAAGACCACACTTGTCACTTCTCTTTATGTCACTTCTCTCAGCAGGACAGGAAGTGAAACTACAATTCACACATGCTCACACATCGAGAGGACTGTAAAAATGTTGCCTGGTGTCATGAATCTCAATTTCTGCTGCAAGATTCCTGGGGTAGGGTCAGAATTTGGGGTAAACGGCATGAAAGAATGGCTCTAGTCTGCCTTGTATTAGTGGTACAGGCTCCTGGCGGTGGGATAATGGTGAATGGGACGCTTTCTTGGCACAATTTGAGTCCCTTCATACCTGAATTATTACTGACCATGTTCATCCCTATATGACCAGTGTACCCATCTTCCAATGAGTGTTTCCAGGATGACACCATGTCACAAAGTGTCTTATAAAGGTTTCTTGAACATATCATTGAGTTCACTGTATTCAAATGGCCTCCACAGTCACAAGATGTCAATCTAATCACCAGGAACTGTGTCAATGTGGACTAAAATCTCTGAGAAGTGTTTCCAGCACCTTGTTGAATCTGATGAATGAAGAACTAAGGCAGGTATGAAGGCAAAGGGGTCCATTGCAAGTACCCAATATCAGGTACTAACAAGCTGTACCTAATAAAGTGACAGTTGGGTGTAAATTGATTATTTTACATAAGCAACATTTTTTCTTTTTTTTTTTTCCATTTATAAATTAGATCCCCAAGACTCTTCTAGGAGCAAGTTACCTGAAAATCATGAGGTTCTGGTTTTAATCACTAGTTACAGATCTTATTGCAATCTGTTTAGAGTAACAGTGACATAGCAGTGAATGATCAGACTTAGAATAAGGTGAATAGCAAACTGCTTTCATATAGGTATGTAACAGTATTTACAGTTTCTCATCAGATCCACCGCTTGCTTGCGACATCTGCCAAAGCTGAGGCTTCAAAACACAAAACACAAACCAATGGTTGGAGGCTCAGTAGCTACGTCCATTTTTTACATGCAGTTCTTCCACGTTTATGCTTTTCTTTTCTCGAGCAGATTCAATTGAGCGTTTTGATGTTAGAGTTAATTTTTAACTACAATTTTGTTGTGCCTGTACAATGACAATAAATTCTATCCATCCATTCTCTTTTCGCTTATCCTTGTCAGGGTCGCAGGGGGCTGGAGCCTATCCCAGCTGTCTGTATAGCCCGCTAAGGGGGAGAGGCAGGATACACCCTGGACAGGTCGCCAGGCTGTCGCAGGGCTAAAAAATTCTATTCTAATCTAATTTATTAATCGCACCAATTTTAGACCATCAAATGTCTCTGCAAGGTACAAACCAACAAAAACACGAGTTTATAATAAACTAACAAAAGCAGCAAAATGACCCCTTAAAAACTACAGATGAAGAGGAAGAAAAGCAGCGACTCACCCTCACTGTTTGTATTGCTCCTCCTCCTCTGTGGTGCCTGAGGATTTCGATGGCTTTGTTTGGCGTCATTGTGGAAGAGAGTTGAAGCAGCAGGCAGGCAGCGACTGCAGGGCAAACAACAGCCATGTGATGGGAGCAGTGACATTAAATTAGGTTACATGACATTTCTGATGTTGGACAGAGAATGTTCGATAGAAAACTTCAAAATAAAAGAATAATAATCTTACTTAATGCTGAGCGTCCCAGGCCCCCGTAGCAGCTGAGGAGATAGGGAAAAGGAAAATGACAAAATCCAATGAAATTGACAGCTAAAGAAAAAAAACTGTTGTATTGTATAATGAAAGGTGTCCCGAGGAGCTAAAAATAGATGTATTTGTGGTGATATGATGCCATTTGGCACTTCAAAGTTTTATGATACCAAGGTGTCCTTTATTGGACAGGGAATACTGTGGTAGCGATACCTCTCAGCATTAAAATTAAAACCCACTCATATCATACAAGTTCAGGACAACCAGTTTCCTCCTGTTGCCTAGCGAGCAGCTTTATAAGCTCTCTGGGAGAGTGGAGAGCTTCTCAGGGGCCTTTTAGTAACAACAGTAAAAGCTCTGCTCACTTCAGATCTCCTGGTTTTAGAGAGCGACACAAAAACCTCTCTTTACTATCCAATCTGATCTGCTTTTGTAGGTAACTCTGTTTAACCCTGGTCAAGCGTAAAAAAAAAAAAAAAAAAAAAAAAAGCTTAATCAGAATAAAAATTCATTTTTTCCCGCTATAAAACTGATTTGTGTGGGATCAAAGAACCACCCAGCAGTTCAGCTGATATCCATCCACTCATTCTGGAATTCTAAATCATTTACTGCCATATGTAAACAACCTTCACTACTTCAAATATGATTACTGGAGGTTTATACTTTCTACTACTACTTGAGTCTTTCAGGTAATTATTTAAGAGTTCTTGAACAAGAATCTCAAGGCTTTCTGGAGATCTCAAGTTTTTTTGGACACTGGCTTCTTTTTCACTCGTTTTGAATCCAGTCCTTGTACCTGAACATTTTCAGAAGGTTTTCTTTCATATCTACAGAAAATGCCAAATATAACATAATTGCACCAACAAGGTGAGTCCGAAACAGCTATTAAACGTTACACAAGGCAATGATCCAAAATACACACCCATAGCAAAGTATTCTTGGATAGAAAAGCACACAGTGGAACACCATCGGTCATGGATTGGCCTCCACAGAGCCTGGAGCTCAACATTTTTAAAGCAGGGTGGGATCATCTTGACACAATGGAACCAAAGGCAGCCAACATCGAAAGAAGAGCTTTGAATGTTGTACAAGAAGCCTGGAGAACTCTTCATGAAACTACAAACAAGATATTTTCCTCAAGTTAGCTCAGGATGTGTTGAAGAATGAAGGTGGTCACGCCAAATACTGACTTTCGAGCTTGTTCAAATTGTACAAACTCTGTTTTCTTCCTCTTCTGTTGTGTTTACATGTTTCACATTTTAATACATCCCCCATTTTACTAGCAAAAGATTTAAAAAAAAAAAATCTTAAGATTTTTGCACAGTACTACATGCTAATTCTCCTCTCTGCTTTGTCTGTACTAATTAGCAGGTAGACATCACGCACTGTGTGGAACATTAAACTGAACTCAGTTTTGACTTACTGGATCACCGTCCTCCTGTCATTCTTGAGGCTGATCTGCAGCTCATCAAGGATCTGGCAGCACTGGTTCAGCTCAGGTGCGTCTCCATCTAGAAAAGGCATGTGGTGAACCCTGAAGCCCTGCTGCTGGTAGACCTCCAGCAGTGAGGGAACCCTGTATTTGCTAAGCTCTCCTCTTGTGCAGAAAACAAACACATCCTGCACCCCCTGGTTCTGGAGCTCCTCTGTAAACAAGAAGAGAAGTTTCTCTTGTAAAACGGGAAAACCCCAGGTTATCCACATTTTTTCCACCACTTAAGGCTAATTTCTGCATAAACATACTATTTATAAAATACTGTGAAAAAATGAAATAATAAATCAGATAGCTAAGCGAATAAAATGTTTTGCATAAAGTTAAAAAAGCATCCACTATCAAGTTTGTGCTTGACTTCTGGTGAGTTCAGTTCTAGTATTTTTTATAAATTTTTTAATGTGCGCTAATTAGAAGGTATCTGTACAGTTAATGAGTGTAGGCTGTATAAGATGACAACACTCACTGACTGACTTTGACTCAAAAAAAACATACTCAACGTGATCTAAATTGACAGATTTTTGCACAGACAGGGTTGCATTCAATACTATTGTACATGTGCAATGACAACAAGGATTGTTAATTCTTATTACAAAGTCAAGGTTTTCTACATCTTACAGTAAAGACTATTTTTCAACATTTAAAATATATGTTGAAATCTTGCTTCTTAATTAAGTGGTTAGATTCAAACATCTGCTTGTGAATGCTAATTACATCTGGTAAAATCAGGATCAGCACCAACTTACCAATATCTCTTTGCAGACATCTGCGGATTTCTTTGTATTTGCAACCTTTAGTCAACAAAAACAAAACAAAAAAGAGCAAAAACAAAAAAAAAGTCAGGAAAAAACCAAAATTCAATATACGATGCAGTAAATACAGTAGACAAATTGTTTCACCTGGTAGTGCACATATTCCAAGAAACTGCGGGCACCCTACTATGGATAGCGGCAACCTTAAAACCAATGAAAACCAATATTAACAGGGTGATATTTGTTTGTGTCCATGTCAGCAAGAACACGTAGACATCCACACAGCTTTTAAATTGATCAAACTTACCAGGAGATGTGCAGTGGAGTCAGCTCCTCTTCTCCGACCTCATCTTCAGATGAAGAGTCAAACTCGCTTGTCCTCATTTCTTCAGCCCCCCCCTAAACAGCTGAGAAGCGACACACTAAAGTTTACTTACGTTTGGCAACCGACACTTTACCGGTCCTGATAATATTCAACAATATATCATGAATTATACCGTTTTGAATAATCGCCAGATAAATTCACATCACTGTAATGTCAGACATGCAGAGATTAATAAAAATTTCCATTGCAATATCAAAATGTAATATATTTACTGCCATAACAAGCTTGCTGTAGTAGGTTTTTTTGTTTTAAAAAAGGCTAGGCTCCCTGCTTTTAGTTGAAGAGTTTTCCAGTGTCACAATGGATTTTTTTCAGGTGGTGACTAACTGTGTTGAGCATTATCAAAACCCACAGTAAAGGTGATAAATGTGTGTAATCATTTAGCAGAACTCTATGCATGATCATGTTTTTTCTGACCATTTTATTAACAAAAAATATATCTCCACGTCAAGTCATACTGCCAATGATGATGTAAAGTAAATGATATTCAAACACAATGCAACTGCCCTGATATTAGGCCTGCCATTATTAAGGCATTTAAGAGGTTTATGTAGAAGTCAGGTTAATGTGTGGATATAATTTCCTTAGGGATTAATAAAGTATTCTTATTCTGATATAAGATTCTCTAAGGAGGCTTCAAACCAATCCTTCAGCCTCAAGGTAAACAAAATATCTACACACTTGATTCTCCAATATTTTGCAGGTATAAAATTTCCGATAAATATAAAGTTTGATTTATTATGAACATTATTATCAGAACTGACGGTTTATTTCACATCGAACCCAGCTAACGCTAGCTGTGCAGCTCATATCAGAACACGATAACAACAAGACCAAAATTAAATAAAACCACCATCTTACTGTCGCCCAAAATAAACAGAAAGCTCCGTAGCTTTAAGGAAATACATGTCTGTGAGTAAGTATTCAGAATATCGGAGTAGTGTCGTGATTTCTCACCAGTCACGCGATCTTCCTCGCGACTGTTTTGACAGCCCTGTAAGTCTGTCGGCAGCTGCAACAATTTAAAAACTCCATGAAGCACGCAGCCAATCAGATTCGAGCAATGACCCTTGGCCACACCCCAGGGCAAAACAAAACAGGGGCTTGTGCGTTCGATTTAACCAGAGGAGTCATCGAGGCGGGCGGAATAAACATACGACTAGAAATTACACAAAATCGGATATTCTTAGAATTAAACAGACTGGGTCTTACAGGGTGGGGTGTACAGTATATACACATATAATATTCCCATACTAATGTTCATATTTCAGTTAAGCGTATTTTCGTAATGTATTGTACACACAATACAACAAAGCAGGCATTTCAAAACGTATTTCTCAAGAAATGGGGTAGGTAAAAGAGATTGTGGCCATTTTCTGCATTGTGGTGAATTCTTGTGCGCCAATTTCTGCATCAATTTAACGAGGAAATGTTGTTATTTACTTACTGTAAAACACACACAACAGGCACCAGGTGGCAGCCAGGTGCGCGAAACACATTTTCGTGCTCTTTGCTATGTCAAACTTTATTGTCCCTTTTAAATGAACAAACAGATAAAAATTTGTAATTTTTCTATTTACATATTGAAAACCCTTGGACGTGTATTTAAGTGTCATGCCAATAAAATATAGGCATTACAACAATTTAAATATGTTTAATAAATTGAAAAACAGAGCACATTTGCACAACAGCACCAAACGGGCAATCCACTATGAAGCAACACTTGCTTCATAGTTCACTGAGCGTCACGCAGGACATCTGCTGTCTGCACAGAGCAGCACACAGAGCCTCACGACCCTTCACGCTGCAAACCAGTTCTGACGTTAGAACAGCAGAAAAGCGGAGACCTGGAGGTTTTTAGGATTTACTGGACCTCTTTCGGATGTCTGAAGAAACACTGTTGAGGAGCTCTGACTAAGGTGAGCTGCTTTAGCCTTCTTTTACATTGTTTGCTTCAATAATCAGCTTTTCTCTCATGTATTGTGAGTGGTTTGATTGATGTTTGGACATCCCTAACATGTATATGTGTTCATAAATATTTTTTTTTTCTGTAAATCACAGTCTGGCATCCTGGAATAAAAAACCCATGATGTGCATTATTTCACAGAATTAGAAATAATTGTAAGGCTATAATGAATCTCTATAATAAAGTGATCGTATCTGGTTTATTTGATATTTAAAAAATGAATCCAATGCATGTTTAATTTGTCTTTTTTTGATGATCCCTGCCTCTCCTTCTGTCAGCAGACTTATAAGGAGGGATCTTGGCTCCTGCAGCCATTTCCCCTGCAGGGCTGAGCTCTTTGGCTGGCTTGCCACTTCCTTAGCAGAGGGACTGCTGGCAGGGGCAACATCTGAGCAGGTACCACAAACAAACAAGATGCAGAAGTTATTAAATCAGGTTCTTTGAATAATAAGAAAAATAGGTTTAGTTTGCTGAAAGAGAGATAGATTGACTTGCGTGCTTGGTCTCCATCTGAGTTTTTTTGGATTATGTAAATCAGAAAGATGACTGTGAGTGTCAGCAAACACACTGATTATTAATGTGTTTGTGTTTGTCTCCCTGCACAGGTCATGAAGCCTCAGGAGGCAGAGCTTGTTACTGAAATCTCCAAGGTATGCTGAACCTTCCCTCATCAGCCAGCCTGGATTTGTGAGACATATTAGTTGAACTTTGATGACCAAAATAGCGTTTAGACGATACTATGTCATCCCCTCCAGTTACAATGCATGGTCTCGGAGCTGAAGTCGGGGTTCACCAGCGCTCTGCTGGAGCTCAGTCAGATCCAACATGGAGACACATACCTGAGAGAGGAGCTGGAGGAGAACAGGAGGAGCTGTCAGAAAAAAGCTTTAAGGCTGGAGGCTCTAGTCGACTCACTGAGGGTAAGACTTAAAAATTAACCCGAAGGGTTTCTCATATTTCTCCACAAGTGATGATGCTCAGCTACTTCTAGATCGAAAGCTCAGCGTCAGTGCTTTGTCAACTACAGGAGGAACTGAGTGTGATGAGGTGTCAGATCGTGCAGCTGTACAGCAACAGACACAGACCTCAGCAGGATGGAAAAAGCTCCACATCCAAGCAAAGAGAAAGGTACACATGTACCACGACCCTGGAAGAATGCATTGCTATTGCTGACATACCTCGGTAAAAAATTCAGCATGGTATCATTAAAGCACAGCTCAGATGATTTTTAGCCTCGAACAGTCCATCATTAACCTCATCCTTACATCTCATCTTTGCCTCATGAGTCGTTTGGACCTTTATTAGTCAATGCAAGCTCATTTCTCCAACATTTTATCCATAGGAGTAACACCTTTTTCCAGTTTTGCAAACCTTGAGTTATAAAGCAATTAGATTCATGATGTGAATGCACAGTAGAGACTGTAAACATTTTTAGGTAAGATTATAAGTAGTAAATGCTGTCATTTGTTCACTGCTGTGCAGCAGCGATCCAGCTGAGCCGCAGCGTGTACAGCGTCAGTGTGATTGTTCATCCGCTCCACCTGCCTGTCTGTCCAGAGGAAAACTGCTTCTTCACTGTTTCCTGCAGGGCCTCAAAGCTGGTCTCAGTGAAGGCACAGGTGAGCTCACACGTCACTTGTATAGATGCAGAGTATTTTCTTCTTCTTCTGATTTTGCAGATTCATCATCCTTTTCTTTTTTCTTTGGGTTTTACAGATGCACGCCATCAGGTCACGATGCAGCTCCTGCACTCTGAGTGGGAATATGTGTCAACCTTAAACCAGCTGTACGACAAATACAAGACCCCACCGGCTCACCACATGACTGCAGAACCATAGTAAGTGCTGTAGAGGATTTGTGACCCTTTTTTCCACTGTGAGTTACAGAAGTTTCCATTTGTGGTAAAAGATTCTGTGTATGCGTGTGTGTGTTTTCTGTGATCCAGTCAGACCTATTTGAAGTTTGTGGAGCAGCTGTTACAGCGCCATCTGCTCTTCAGAAATACACTGCAGGAGCGGTTATCAGCTGAACACTGGAAATCTCTGATTGGAGACATCCTGGTGCAGCTTATTGGCCACAACGATGTAAGCCTATGTTCTGTTGTGACGTTTTTATGATTTAAGTCTATCTTTCATTTCCACTGATACACAGGTTTTCATATTCTTCCTCATTTGTGTTGTCCAGACAGCTTTTTCAGACATGTACCTCGGATACACGACAACCCTGGCGTCATTCCTCTCACTTGAGTTCAAGAGACTCAATCATCCTGACAAGAGTCAAATTTTGCAGGTATTTCAAGAGATTTACCATTAACATTGTTCAGCTAAAATCCACCAAGGACACCAGAAAGACGCTTTGTGTCTTGTTTTACAGGGCAGCCAGATGGAGAGAGAGGAAATGAAACTGCTCTCCTTGCTTTTGGCACCTGTCGCGCGCATACACAGCTACCTGAGTCACATTCAGGTGAGTCAGCAGCCAGAGCAAATCCAGTTTTGAAGATCTACAGATACTTTCAGTGTATTAATTTAAGTTAATTTAGTATGGATTTGACTTGACAGCTTACTCTTCCTTCTCCAGAACCTCTTGCAGTGGACTGGTAAAGAGCATCCTGACTGCAGCCTGTTGTTGGGAACTGAGCGAGCTCTGAGGAGCATTTTATCCCGCTGTCATGTAATTCTCGAGGAAGACGTCCGGTGGGAAGAAGGAGAAGTAGCTGGACAAAGGTAAGAGCATTATCAAAGATGTCAGATTATTTGTTTCAGATTTGGGTTGCTGATGTGGAAGTCTCACAGAGGACCTATTTGCTAGTTTTCATCTCCATGTTTTTATTTTTGGACTTTATTAGACTAGTTTTGCATGAATCATAGTTCAAAATATTATTGGCTGCCCGCTGTAAACAGGTGGTTGTGGTTATGTGCCCGAGATGATCGTAGTAAGGATATCCACTGTCATTCACATGATAAAGCTCCATGAGTAGAAAAACTGTCTAGAAACAAGCATTTGGTGCAGTGTTTTGAGCTTTTCACTCACAGGGATTCCACATATGCTGACCTCATTATCTGAAACTTTTTCCATCATAACACAGTACATTATATGTGTGAGAAAATACAGAAGAGCACAATAGCTCCACCTGCATTTGTCTGCATTTAGAGTTTTGCAAGTAAACTTGTTCTTTGCATAAAAAGCACCTCTGATGCTGGGGCTGGCGTTTCTGCTGCAAACTGTTGCA
>NW_024582537.1:374172-470035 GCF_018398535.1 Haplochromis burtoni | reverse complement strand
CTATGGACTGATGAAGCAAAAGTTTAACTTTTTGGAACATCTGAGTCCTGTTACATATGGTGTAAAACTAACACAGCATTTCATAATAAGAACATCATCCAGCCAGTCAAATGTGATGGTGGTAGTATGACAGTCTGGAGCTGCTTTGCTGTTTTAGGACCTGGAAGACTTAATATCAGCTGATGGAACCATGAAATCTGCAGCAGGTCAACTGTGAATGGCTAAAAAACCAAAACCAACAACAACAAAAACAGCATGAAACGTTTGTAGTGCCCTAGTCAAAGTTCAGACTTGAACCCAGTGGACATGCTGTGGCTTGATGTAAACAAGCTATTCATGTTTGAAACCCTCCAGTGTGGCTTTATTAACACAATTCTGTATCAGAGTGGGCCAAAATTCTTCCACAGTCATGTGACACTCTTATTACCAGTTATCACAAATGCTTGATCGAAGTCCTTGTTGCCAAGGGTAGAACAACTAGTTATTAGGTTTAGGGTGAAATAATCTTTTCACATAGGGTCAGGTAGATTTGCATAGCTTTTTTTTCTCTTAATTTTTCTTTAAAAAAATAGCATTTTGTCATTTGTCTAATGTTAAAATCTGTTTGATAATTTGAAACATTTCATTGTGGGAAATACACAAAGGGAAAAAAAAATCTTGTTAGAGCACTCTACATGAGTACCACGCAGAGTGCTTTCTTCCAGTGGATGTAGATGTCATGGTGGGGTCATCTTATTACTTTTGCCAGCAGAGAAGAGCAGATAGCTGTCGGCCTCAGCAATGGCGTGAATGGCTGCCAGTCAATGCGTGTGGAGTGTTGGTCCTGCAGCCCTGTGAGAAGAGACCGAGCCCTCCTGAACCAGCCGGCCCATGACTGTGGACATGCCTACTGCTCCCTCCTCACTCCAGACACAGCAGGATGGGGAGACAACAGCGACTCAGGCCAGGGCACCTTCAGCCAGCCCACGGGGAAAGGCACCAACGAGCTAGAGGCACCTCACACGAACCACAGCCTGGAAGACTGTGAGACAGACCCCGATGACACCTCTGCCTTTGACTATTCCTCAGTCACCTCATGTAGCCCTGATGGCACTCTGCGCAGAGAAATGACCGGTAGCAACAGCGGGGAGGATGAAGAGGAAGACAGCCAGGTGCCAGTGCTGTTAAAGCCCTCATACAGTCAGCAGCAGCAGGTCAAAGAGACACCAAGAGAGAGGACTGTGTGTCTGAGGTGGCAGATTCCAAGACTGACCCCTCACCCTCCTCTGAGGAACCCATCAGGACCCCACATGGACGGGCCAACGCCGTGTCTCGTCAGCTCCTACGGGAAGAGGTTAGTCAGCGTTAGAAAGGGATCGCCTCCTCTTCACCCGAAAAGTGCCTTCAGGCCAATCTGGGATGATCCGTCAAAGCAGGTATTCACTTTTAATTTAATACACCTTTCAGTGCTGTTTTTTTGCAGAGTTTGTTCCTTCCAGGTGGTATAGTGCTGCAACAGCTCCCACTGAGATCATCTTATTCTTTATTTATGTGGAAAATGCTATCAAAACAACCTTTGATATTCTGCACATAGTGACCTCGATCAAATAGGGGATCAGAAAATTCTCTATAATGTCTTAACGATTTTGCCATTTAGAAAATCTGTTGGAGAATATATCAATATCAATAGTCAGACCATCGATCAAATCATTCAGAATTGTCAATTTGTTTGGGTGTCTTACCTAAACAGATGTTAAAGACAGTCATCTGAGGCATCATCGTGAAATGGTGGAGAATTGTTTTAATTTGAAGTATCTCCAGATACCACATGACTGATTCTCCAGCCTGTTAATGCTTTAATATATACCTGCACTTCACGTGTCTTCATGGCGCAGGCTGATTCAGCCCCAGAGAAAGACAACAGGCAAGGTTTCATTCCGATTCAGGCTCCAGCGAGGCAAAACTTTCAGAATTTCAACCCGAGCAGAGAAAATTTGAGGTAAGAGCATCAAATATGTGATACCAGTGAACCTTTCTCCAAGGCAAGTTGATCAAACATGCTCGGGGAAATTGCACTGCGATTATTTGCGATTGAATGAATCTAAATATGATCACTAAGCTGACTTTCCTAACGCATCTCCCATCTCTTCAGGACAGGGCTGGCTCAGCAGCGAGTGAACCATGCAGCAGCAGCCATGAGCAGTGGAGGATTGTGGGATGACAGTGAGGACAGCGAGGGACCGTGCAGCACTGTTTGATGACTGCCATTTAAAAAAATAAACTTTGAAGTTACATCCAAAACCTGAGCACAAGCATTTTTCCACAAGGCCTCTAAAGCCGTGAAGTGCATGAATGAGCAATGAGCAAATAACAATCAGGGACTGTTTTTGGATTTGATGTTAAATTAAAGCTTGATTGAGCTCTGCAGAACTCTTTGTTCTTTATGTCTTGTCTTTTCAGGATTACACTTTTTTATGTGAGCAGGATCACGCTTAAGCCCAGGTTCAACTCACTGTGGAAGAGAAAGAAAAAACAAAAAGCAGCAATAATCAGATGTTTCATCAGGATTTCATGCTTGAAAGACTTTAATGGTCCCAATGAGACAATTTAAACAGGTTGCATAGCTTAAAAAATGATTAACTAAAATGTTTACCTCTACTTTAATATTTACCTAAAGTCCTTTACTACATAAAAGAAAACAACTCTCACTGACCTGCTAATATCTGTGGTCTTTTACTCAAGTCTTGTACAGCGCTGTAAACCCTTGGCCTTCTCTTAATGAGCTTCATGTGCTATTTGAAAACTGTTAGAATTCATATTATGGCAAGAACCAATCAGCTACTTAAAGAGAAACGACAGTCCATTGTTACTCTAAGAACTAAAGATCATTCAGTCCGTAAAACTGCAAAAACTTTGAATGTGTCCCCAAATGCAGTTGCAAAAACCACGGAGCGCTACGATGAAACTGTCTCGCATGAGGATGGCCCCAGGAAAGGAAGACCAAGAGTCACCTCTGCTGCTGAGGATAAATTAATCTGAGTCACCAGCCTCAGAAATCGCAAGTTAACAGCACCTCAGATTAGAGCCCAGAGAAATGCCTCACAGAGTTCCAGTATGAGAGGAATTTCTACAGCAACTGATCAGAGGAGACTGGGGGAATCAGGCCCTTATGGTCAAATAGCTGTTAAGAAACCACTACTAAGGAGAAGCAAAGAGCAGAAGAGATTTGTCTGGGCTAAGAAACACAAGGAATGGACATTAGACCAGTGGAAATCTGAGCTTTGGTCTGATGAGTCCAAATTTGAGATCTTTGCTTCCAGTGGTACTGGTACATTGCACAAGGTGAAGGGAATAACGACTAAGAAGAACTACCTCCAAAGCATTAAATTTTTACTTAGATCAGTGGCTAGATGTTTAAAACTTGGACAAAAATGACAGTCATGACCAAACCCATCAAAAGTGGTTTTGAAATGGATCAAGCAGGCTAACACTAAGCTTCTAGAATGGCCTTCCCAAAAGGTACATGCCAGGAACCCAACCAATTTAAATAAATGATCTCAATTCCTTCAAGAAGGATGATCAAATATCCAAACAATTATGTCAGAAGCTTGTTGATGGCTACAAAAAGCATCTGATGAAGGTGCAACTTGTTATGGGACATTTCACCAAATATTAGTGGGCGGAGTTATGAGTGTATTTGAGTTCAAATACATAAAAATCTCAACTTCTGCACCCAATTCTTGTTTTTTTAACAACTGTACCCATTATTTAGTTACTGTATAGTAAAAAAATCCAGGATGAATGAGAAGCCATGTCGTAACAAATTATATTGGTAAGTTCTCCCAGTTTGAAGATGTGGTAGAGGATAGAGAGGCAGACACAACTAACAGCAAATTATCATTTATTGAAATTGTAGGTGGAAAATTCAGATAAATAAACTGCACCACAAGTTAAAAGTCCAGCTGTCTTTCTCCAGATCTCCACAACACAAATGTTTTTTCTGTACCACTAAAGCAGTGTTAAAGTGAGATGGCTCACGCAGTATTCTATCACTCGTAATTTTTTACATATTACAAACTTACTGCCTGTATCCTGCGTTGTTCATCAGATGCCACCGGAGGGCGACAGAAATACCTAAAAAAAACAAAAACAAATCACATGTTTATGTTTACCTCCAGCTGTTTCACCATTGATCAAAAGGACGGGGCCACAGCTGTGAGCTGAGCAACTCTGAGTAAGATATCCCGCATGCGCTTTCTAACACTTCACTGTTACCTCACACAGATAGTCACCGAGACAGAAACACACTATTTTCCCCTCTTGCGTGTGTGTTTGTGTGGCTCTGTGGGGAGAAAGTCAGTCACAAAAGAAAGTACTCAAACAGTGAGCGCACGCGGTCGACCTCCACCTCCGTTTTTTCCTTTCATGGCTGATCTTTGAACCTCGTTAACTCCACACAGATCACTCAGAGCACCGCAGCGGAAATTGTACCTCTATAATAATTTAGGCAACTGGATAAAACCCCGATATCTCCGACCCTGGAATGGATCTGCCTCTGCGCTGCGTGCGGTTTCCACGGACAGCCTAATTCTTATTTCCTGGAGGATCAGTGAAATGCTTTGAGTAAAGCAGAAGTAAAAAAAAAAAAAAAGAAAAAAAAAAAGATTTATGTCCACTAGAAGAAACTACATCGCGTAAAAGTAGAAACTACATCGCTTAAAAGTAGACAATGTTGAACCTCATATGTTTTCTAACGTGCGTCTTGGCTTTTATCACAACTTCCCAGAGTGTGCGTGGGAATGTCACTGATGGAGACGCGTTTTTGGAGAATATTATCCACTACTATGGTGAAAATAATTCCATTACAACAACGAATCTTGAAGATTTACTGCTGTTGATCTCAGCCAGACGATCTGACTTAATAAGTAAGGAAAATCCACTGGAAGAGCAAGAGGTACAAACGTATTCTATTTCCTATATACTGCAGTTTTTATTATTTAAAGTTATTGATCATTAAAGTTGCTTACGACCAAGAATGTTTCTCTGGGGCTTACAACCACACACTATTTGACCTTGCATGTAATCCTTGAAATATTGTGTAGCAATGATATATGAGTAGTCTTGTAGTGTAATTACTCATTTCTTACCCCCATATATGCAATTATAGAACATTTTAACCTTTATTTTATTACTTTTTATTATCATTATTTTTTATTTATTTTACATTTTTACTCAAGTCCTCAAAGTTTCTCCATGTGCCATATGGTCTCATTTCTGCCTTTAAAAAGACTCTAAATGACCTTAAACTTTCATCACTGAGCAGAATTGTCTTCAAATATTTCTTTACTGCATGTCTCTTCTGCCACTTATAATGAAAGTTTTAATTACACAGCATATCCAAGTACATGCATCACAAAGGGCTTCAGAAAAGAAGCTGGTACATTTATATTTAAATGCATGAAAATTATGTCTAATAACAACTTTCTGTCCCTCAGTGTCTCTCTGCAAAGCAGATCTTATCCCAGTTTGGCTACAATAATGTCAGTCAGCTGACTGTGGAACATCTGGAGAAGATCTGCCCTGCTGTGTTGACCCAGGTGCTGCTGCCTTCCTGCCCTTACATTGCCCCCGAGGAACTGCTTCATGTGGACTACTCTGGTGAGCCAAATCATCCCAACGTGTCTATTTGTCAAGACCTCTGTAAATTCAATAATTTGCCAGGGTTTGCTTGTTTACTTGAATTGGGTCAAGAAAATTTTTGTGGACAGTCCCATTTATGGCGAATGATTTTTAAAGCTGCTGTTGATAGGTTTTTTTTTCTTATACTGACCCTGATAAAGAAAATGTGGGACATTCTTGATTCTGATTGCTTAGAGATGGTTTGAGAATGGTAATAATAATTTATTCCTGCTGGACAGTGCAGAAGAAGAATGTTGTAGTTGTGAAGCTATAACGCGCCACATTGTCGGACTCACGGAGCCACTGACCTCGCAGATATCGGCCATATCAACAGTCCTGCTCAGTGCTGTTGACACAGTTATAGCCAACTGTGACTGTTGTTCAGCATGTTGTTCCCGAATCATGCTGTTTCCTCTGCTGGCCTGAGAAGAATTTCTCTCAGGCAAATAAATAGTAATAGTATGTTTTAAAATCTCGAAATAAAAGAGGCCTGACACTGAAAATAAGAAAATCTATTCACCATTAGATTATATTTAAGAAAAGTAATTTGTGCCCACGTTAAAATAATAACTTATATCGTCGTATTTCACTAAATAGCATTATTGCTGGTCTAATAACAATGTCTGGCACATTTATTGAAGTTCTTTTAAAAAAACTGGCAATGCTCAAAAACAATAAAACACACACATTTGCAGATGGTGTTAAAAATGCATTTAAGAAGGTATATTTATTTCTGCAGGCGAGTTTGGTTAGCTAGGGTTTAATACTGCAGTGTTTCACAGGTATTTACCTGCACATTCCAGGTTCTTGTCACATTGCCAGGCCCCATTTTAGTAGGTATGTTGGAGGTATCGAGGCTGCATTTAAGAGTCCAGAAAGAAGTAAAAACCTTGAATTCTCGAGAACCTTTTCTTCTCGTTTTGTGCCGTGACAGTGTGGGGTTATGGGTTTCTGGCCGTTACTGTGATCAACCTGGCATCCCTGCTTGGTCTCCTGCTCATCCCGTTCATCAAGAAGCCTTATTTCCCCAAAGTGCTGACCTACTTCATTGGTCTGGCCATCGGGACGCTTTTCTCTAATGCTGTTCTTCAGCTCATACCAGAGGTTTGTAAATGGATGAGTGAGTAAAATTAAGCTTGTCACTGGTTTTTTGAGAGATGTTTAATTGTTTCATAGAATAATACCTATGAATGCACACACACACTCTAGAAGTCTTCTCTGCACCACTGACATTCTCGTTTTTTCCATAGGCCCTGGGGTTTGATCCTAAAGTGGATCACTATGCGACAAATGCAGCTGCAATATTTGGAGGGTTTTACCTCCTGTTCTTTGTGGAAAAGATACTGAAATTATGCCTCCGGATGGACCACGAGGTAAGATAACAGTGCAGGAAGTTTCTCAGGTTCAAAGCACTATAATGTTGTCATTCCCTCCTGTTTTACATCTGACATTGAGTATGTCTGTTTTATTGGATAATTTGATCACTCTAATAACACTTCAAGGTAGTCATGTGTACATAAATCATTTCTTATCAGAAATGACACGCGAGATATTGAAGTTCACTGCAATTAGGTGCATGTACAGTTTGGACAGTGACACAGTTTCTGCAGTATGTGCACATTACAGTGACTAGACTGACTGTTTTAAAATACACGATGATGATGTAGTGAGGTAAATCTGCAAAATAAAAAATGTGTCATTGTCTCATTATTCATGGATCTAACTGCATGCTGACCTTATTATTTGAAACCCAGCCCATGTTTAGCACGAGTAATCGTATATTTAGGGCACATTTAGGGCAAAAGTCCAACACTGAAATCTTTATCTTTTGGGTCATCCACACATGATCACTCAAAGAGTGTTCAAAGAGCAGTCCAAAAGTTGTACAAAAGGAGAAAAGATGTGGAAAATAACAAAGCGGTAGTATGGAAAATCGAAACTAGAAGAAAAAGAAAACATGAGGAAACCCACCAAAACCATAAATCATGACACAGATAACAAGTAAACACCTAAAATAGCCTAAATGTTATGAGTTTTTAAGTTCCTGAAGTGGAAAAGGCTTCTTTAACCTGAATTTGATGTCTGTCTTTTTAGCACGGCCACAGCCACTTCACACTTTCAGAGACATCTCAGGAAAACTCTATCCACAACGGAGACGTGGTGGCAACAAAGGACTCCATCATTTTAACCGCCATCACCACCGTCGCTACAGACAAGAGCAGCCCAATCCTAGATACAAACGTGGAAACTTCTCAGGTAACATTTGACACGTGATTGCTCTTTAACAGCAGAATAAACTGCGCAGGTTTGGAAGCCAACAGGTATCAGCTCTAGGTCACATCAACCTATGGAACAATCAATTTTATAATCAAAGACATTTTATCTAGAGTAGCTCAAATGTTTTGCTTTTATCAGCTAATGATAAGCTTGTCAATCTACTGAACCTCTGTTGAAATTATATCTACAGCATGTGTTTGATTGATAGAGACTTGCTGTCCAGCAAATTTTGCTATAAAAGACACACCTCACAGGAAGCAATCATGATATGCTGTTAGGATGTGTGATATGCATAAATAAATTGAAAAGGTAGGCAATATTTAAAAATATTTATTAAGCAGGAAGCGATAGCGCAGACATTTCGTTTTTTTCCTGGAGCCGTTTATTGAGCTGTTTTCAGGCTGATTGGCGTGTCTGTTAATATTTAACAACATTTCTTGTGCCATACGGAGGCCAAGCAAACAGACTTGCTGATGACAAGAAGGGACCGAGCAGCGAAACCAAGCTTCAGGTCTTTCCCCTCGGTCTAAACGCTGGAATTGTCAAAGGAGCACAAAGACTCCTTGTGTGCCCACTGCTAGTAAAAGGGGTTTATTGTTACTGCAGAATGTCTTTAATCAAACCCCAAAGGCGCTGTTTGTGTCTGCATGTTCTCAGGTTTCCTATTAACAGCACGCGTGCCATTATATGTGTAAGCGAGGAGTGTGAGTAATGCAATGCATCCACTTAGAGAAAATATTTCCTGTTTTCAATTAATCAGTATTATTCTGTGGGTTAAAGATGAAGACTCTTTCATGATTAAAGCCTTTAGTACCATCTTTATTTTTGGACTTTCTAGCTGCGTTACTCTTTCTATGACAGTGTAACTATCGCTCAACCTTGAGATCCAACTATTAATAGGACTGCTGATAAATTTCTTA
Source organism: Haplochromis burtoni (assembly GCF_018398535.1). Classification (NCBI taxonomy): domain Eukaryota; kingdom Metazoa; phylum Chordata; class Actinopteri; order Cichliformes; family Cichlidae; genus Haplochromis; species Haplochromis burtoni. The sequence goes on along the minus strand of NW_024582537.1, from coordinate 461,180 downwards.
GAAACACACATTCATTTAGCATCATGTCCATGTTCTGTGGTAAATGTCGTAAGAACTGGATGAAATCGTTTAATATCAAGATTTGTGTGTATCCTTTACAGTGGATTGCAACAACATTGGCATTAGCATCATAATTCAGTCAGAATTTAACATTCCAAACTAAGATGTCAAACTATATTAACGCTTAGTTTACTTTTTATAATTATCCGAAACATTCACCAGCAGGGGGCAGCATTTTCCTGGTGGGTGTGTTTAGTCTTTGATATGACTTTATAGCTATCCTCATTTCCTCAAAAGACTATGGCAGGTTTGTAAATAATAATAATAAGTTGTGTTGTTGTTGTGTTCTTATTCATGTGAGGTTCTATTTATCTGATCCTGTTAGAACAAGATCATTTTTATTGTGTCATGATAATATAAAACCTTAGAATTGAAAGAGGATGTGCTTTCCTCTCACTGTGAAAGTATGTGATGTAGCTACATGTTGTCTTTCACACTCACTATCAAAACACAATCAGGCATTAGTCGTAGCCGTGTATGTGTAACTTCTCCTGCCACTCTTCCAGGATGCCGAGGTGCCTGATGTCATGTGCCGCTGGTTGCGGGGCCAGCGCATCCGCAGCATCAAGACTGTGGCGTGGATGATAACTCTAAGTGACGCACTCCATAACTTCATAGATGGTCTGGCTATCGGCGCTTCCTTCACAGTGTCTGTCTTGACAGGGTTCAGTACATCCACTGCCATCGTGTGTGAGGAGTTTCCCCATGAGCTGGGTGAGTGATGTGTAGCGGAAAATCAGTTTCAGCCCCCTCATGAGTCATTCCAAACTCTGCTGTGCAGCCAAACTTTGCATTGAATGTGCCTGTACATCCTGTATCTATGGGCATGTAGAGACAAGCTGCAGAAGTGCCCCAAGAATACATGTTCTTAGAAATAATGGAAAATATGACTTGCAACTAAAAAACTTCAGAAAAGACATGAGTGGAAGGAACATGTATATATTTACAGTTAGAGTTCAAACTTGCTTTCTGGGTATAAAAATGAAAATAAATCTTTTCATGAAATATACTGTAGCTCGCTTTAAAGGGGGAAATGTGACTAACAGACAAGACAGAAAGAAAAAATGTTGCTTTAAGTATAATGTTCAATCTGCTTGTGTAAAAGAGCTATTTTGTCCTCTCAAGGTGACTTCGTCATCCTGCTGAATGCTGGAATGAGCATCCCGCAAGCCATTTTCTTCAACCTGTTGTCAGCCGTGTCGTGTTACATCGGCCTTGTGTTTGGCATCCTGCTCGGCAGCAACTTTGCCCCCAATGCGATCTTTGCCATTGCAGGAGGAATGTTTCTGTATATCGCTCTGGCGGACATGGTGAGTTGAGTTCTCTTGATGGCAGATACAAAAAAAAGCAGAACCAACATTTATTTAGTCAGTCACTGGACTTCCCCAACATGTTCGAGGCTTCCACTCTATTAAATTACTGATGGGTTTCATGGTTGTCTGCATGTAGCTTTTTATGATCATTCAGCTCCATTGTCTTTGTTTTACAATGCACAACTTTTCAGCTTAAAATCGCTCGTGTTGAGTTTATCAGTGTTATTCCTAGAAAAAGTTGTGTGCTATCTGTGTGAAGCCTCTGATACCTGTAAACTCTGTGTACACTCCTCCTGTTCAAACACGCTGTGACCAAAATGGAGCATTAAGACAAACATTTCATGTGAATTAAAAGTAGAGAACATATTGGACCTATCTTTAGCAGATACTGGAGAGACTGTCAGCTGTGGATGGTTTGATAAAAAATTCAGTATGCCAGCTTATATAATATGATAATATATGTCAGTTACACTCTGTGACCACTATGTTAGGTACAGCTATTCAGCTGCACGTTAACCTTGATTCATTTAGGATCAAAAAAGAACTGCTGAAGTTTAAACCCAGCATCTGAATGGTGATTTAAATTACTTTCAATGGTATGAGTTTTGCTGATTTACTGGGATTTTCCTCCACAACCATCTCTAACATTTAAAATAAAATACCTTGTTGATATCAGAAATCAGAGGAGAATGCTAAGCGTTCTTCAAGTTGATAGTAAGGTGGCAGTAATTCAAAACCAAGGTATGCAGAAGAGCATTTCTGATAGTCTTTAGAAACAAAAGGCAAAATGAAAGAACAGGAAACTGAGCCTGCAGTTTGTGTGGGCTCACCAATATTGGACAATAGAAAGGAAAATCTGGTTGGAAGAGCATGTCAACAACTTGAAACAACTATTAACAACTCGAAAACAGTGAGTTTGTGCACATATACAACTTGAAAACATGGGAAGGTGAGGGAGAACATTTCTTGACTCCTTAGTGAGCATTGTTTAAACATGGCAGACTACTATTACCAACCATCTCCACCCCTTTATGACCATAAAGGTTAATGCACCATGTCCCAAAGCTCAGATCTTCTGAAACTAGTTTCTTGATCAAAACAGTGAGTTCTCGGTACTCAAATGTGCTCCACAGTCAGAGCTCAATGTAACAGAACACTTTTAGGATGTGGTGGAATGGGAGATTCACATTATTGATGTACAGCTGTACAGCTACAACTGTGTGATACTGTTATGTCAATATGCACCATAATTTATGAGGAATGTTTCCAGCAACTTGTTGAATCTATGCCAGTTTTTCTGAAGGAAAAAGACGCTGAACTGGTACTAACACCTAATACCTAATAAAGTGGCCAGCAAATATAGCAGTATCCTGGTAATATTCAAGTGTAGGTTTAAAATTAAGTCAAAAATACATATTTAATTAAAAGGTTCAGAAATGTGTATGGCACCAAATAACCTTATATTTTCCTGTATTTCTGTAAGCTGTCAGTGCCTTTTCTACCTTTTAAGTTTGGTTAATTAAGGCCAGTGAAATAAAAATATTCACTGCAGTATTTGGTATTATAAGTACAATGTGTTGTGTGAAGAACTTTGTTTTTGTTCCTGTTTTGTTAATCAACTCAAACCTTCAGCTGTTTCATGTAAAGGAACGTATTTAAGAAGGGCAATTTATTTAGTTTTGGTTTTCATGGAATTTGTTAACAATGAGAAAACTTCCCTCGTTTCATATGAACCACATGAGAACAATATAACTGTAGCCATACAAACCTGAATATTTACACTTCTTCTTTTTATATTGTTGCTTCCCAAATCTAAACCTCAACCTTGCTAATTGCTATTCCTCATTTCAGTTCCCAGAGATGGACAGCATAGCACGGGAACAAAAAAAAACTTCTACGAAGATCGTTTTCTTCCTGATCCAAAATGCAGGGCTGCTAACCGGGTTTACCATCATACTTCTGATCACCATGTTCGCAGGAGAGATCAACCTGGGCTAGAGGACACAAGCTGGAAATAAAAATAGATTCGAGCTGCTTCTGTTTCTGCTCACAGCTCACAGAGCTGGACTGCAAAGTAAATTTAAAGTGAAATCCTGATGTTAAAAGTTAAAACAATACTTTTCTACCTTTGTACAATCAATATAGTGGAAGTGTTTACTCCATAAAAAGGGAATACCTTTACATCGTCATGTATGAAATCTAGATGTATTTTAAGGAGACAATAAATTATTTTTTCAGCCTTCATGTATTGTGAACTATTTTATTTTTTAACCTTTTCAGTGCTACACTGTAAACCAAATTTTTTGTTTCCCTTTGTGGCAGGAAAATGAAAATGTTTGACCTCTCTGACCTTTTCCAGGTTGTGTTGCTGCGGCTGTATTTCAAACGTGCAGATTTCTTTTCGCTGCCCTTTCTCGTTTAGGGATTTAACTGAATGATAATTACACCAAGACTGAACTGTGATTGATATAGCAACTCTTTTAATACAGCAATTGATGTAGCACAATATAATCTAGTTATTATGCTCCACTGGACAAAGACATATAACAAAAAAGCTTATCAGAATATGTTTTCTTACTTTTTTATGAGCTCTCTTCATTATCCTCAGGGTGACCTGACAATGGAGTGATTAGGACACATAAGACATGGGAGCAAATGCCTTCAGTGGTGGTTCCTGTTTAGCTGGGCTGTCTGCTCCCCTATCCATCCTCTAAATACCCTCATTTCCCATCTCTCTTCACTGTCTTTGTTAAGTTAAAGCATTCAAATATTTTCAGAAATGAAATAAAAAGTGATTATCGTAATATGTGTGACACTTTAAAAAATAAATTACTTTGCAACGAAAATTTTTAAAAATGGTTTCTATATACAGACTATGAAATGATGAAATGTACAAAAAAAAAATGCTGATTACATAAGTATATGTGTATCTGAGGATATAAACAGTGATTGAGCAGAAGAATATTGCATATTAGGGCTATACATAGTTGATGTGTGAGGACATCTTAATTTTTTAACTCATGAAGGTGAGTCTTTAAAACAATATTCTTAAGCAGTAACATGTATATGCAGTGTACTTCTGAATCTGCAATACAACTTACACATCACAGAGAAGGCTAGGGATACTATTTATCCTTGTAATGTAGTGAAGTTGTTTGGAAACGTAGCAGGAAACCTGGCAGTGCACCACTGCAAAACTGTGATATTACAATGATATTGCGAGTAAAGATTTAAACTTTACCCAACATTATCTCCATATCTGGAACAATATCTCCAAAAAGGCTGTAGCAACAGCCTAAAACAGTAACAGTAAAAATATATTAATACATTAAATGCATTAATATCAACCCTAAAACACTTTCACGCCAGCTTTCAAAGTTCTTCCGACGATCCCTGAATGTAGCACGGTAGACATGAGGAAGTAGTTTAGGAGCCAAGCGAAATGAAGGGCTTTTGACTTGGGGAAACTGAATTTACACTCCACTTTCAAGGACTTGCATAAAACAGGTAAGTCGCATTTATTTTGTGGTTTTTGTGAGTCATAAAATATCAGAGCAAACTGCAGTCAAATCCTCAGCGCCTTTGTGAGGTTAGCACTGATGCTAGCTTCTGTTGGCTAATCTGGATTGTTTATTCACCTTTTCTGAAAGGACACGACGAGTTTAATATGTGAACGTGTCCCGTCTACTATCTGGTCAAATAGCGGACAGTTAGCATTACTAAAGCTTATTTCGGTTTTGGGCTAACTCATGTGATGTGCCTTCAGGTGTGTTTAACGGACATTTCGATCAGAGATGAAACTGTTTAATTTTTAAAATAGCTTCCAACTCCAGCCACACCGTGTTTGTTTATTTATGTTTACGCTGTTTATTCTGGTGCATACTTTACGAGTCATTTAAGCCAGCAGGGTTTTCTTAATCTTTGTGATGGTCGACATTTTCGCTTATATTTGGAAATAGACTACAGTCAACAGGATTTATAAAGGGGTTGCATATGAAATAAAGAAGAAACCTGTTCTGCAAGTGTCTTAATGACTCTGTTATTGTACTCACATTACAATAAATCAAGCCATCCGATGGAGGATTTCATTATTATTAACATTTATTTCGAGAATAAAGTCAAAATGTGGAGATTTCATTTGTTGTTTCAAGTGCCACGGCTGTTTTACCCTGTGCAATATGCCTTGTGCAGAAGAGTTGGTGAAACAACGTGATCAGCTGTGTCTTTAAAAAGAGGTAACGGAACAGGGCATTTGCATCACGGGTGTGCGACCGATAAATCTGCAACAGCTGTGTGATGCTGTCGTGTCAACATGGACCAAAGAAGAAGAATTAAGGGAATTCTAAAGGCAAATCGGTGTCTAACCCGATACCAGAAAGGTGTACCTAATAAAGCAGATGTTGAGTGTATTATCTCACTGAAATATATTGGTGTCTGTATTTTTAGGTTATAATTTCTGCAAAGACAAAATATATTTTTCTGGAAATTGAATTGCATTCAAGTGTTGATGATTAGATGTCTTTACTACCACTAATTAGTACAGAAAATGATTGTTTTCGCCTGAGATAAAGAAAGCTTTTGTCAGAGTGAAAAAAGTGATTTTGTATTGCAGATTTGTTTGATCCCTGCTTGTATTTTGACATCTCTCATGTCTTTACCTCTGTGATTGAAAAGCTGAACGAGCCATGGACAACATTCAGATCCGGAAGTTTAATGATGAAGATGCTGATGTTGTGAAGGAGCTCTTCACCTTGGGGATGAGTGAGCACGTGCCTTCATCCTTTGTGCATGTTCTGAAGCAGCCGCTGACCCAGATGGTCCTCATGTGCATGTTCTGCGCTCTCCTGACCAGCTCTAAGTCCTTCTTGCTTCCCGTCTTGGCCGTCACCTTCTGCCTGGCTGGAGCCCGGCAGATGGTCGTCTACATGTTCAACAAATACATCGAATCCACGCTCAGAAAGGACCTCAACAACATCAGTGAGACCTACCTGAAAGGGAAAGACTCATGCTTTTGGGTGGCTGATAGCGATGGCCGGGTAGTGGGTTCGGTGGCTTGTCTTCCTGCTGAGGATGCTCCTGGTTGCTTGACGCTGAAACGCATGTCGGTCCGCCGCAGTCACCGCGGGATGGGCATCGCAAAGGCTCTGTGTCGTACAGTGGCTGAATTTACTCGCGACAGGGGTTACGGAGCTGTAATACTGCAGACTTCTGTGGTGCAGACAGATGCTCAGAAGCTGTACGAGCACATGGGCTACAAAAAGATAAGAGAGTTTGTCGTTCCAGAGTTTCTTGCCAAAATCCTAAACTTCACCCTGCTTGAGTACAGACTTGATTTACAGCAGGACTGAAGAATGGACTGAATCAGATATAAACACTGACAACCATTTCAGGGCAGCAGTACAACACATTTATCTAGTTCCTCCACTCTGTGTTTTCCCAGCATGTATTTGATTGAGGCAGAAACACTCTGGACAGGTCGGGCATGGGGGGTTGAGATGGAGGCGTGTTTACTCAACACTTGTAGAGCTGGTCCAGTTGTGTTTTCTCCTGTTTCAAACACACACAAGATCGTTACTGTTTTATTTGTGTGTAAAATAGTTGGTTCCACAAAATGTTAAAGTAGAAAAACTCAGCTTTTGTTAAGGGTTTTGTGTTGATTTGTCATTTTATTTAACTTCTACATGATTTTAACAATAAATGTATACATCTGAACACAAAAGCTGCGATCACTTTTGCAGTGTTATTTCAAATCTGTTGTTTTTGCTCAGTTTGTGATGCATTGATCCAATACAGGAGATCACTAGAGGCCCTTTTAGTAACTTGGCCACAACAATCTCTGGTGTCAAATATTCATAATAGTTTGGTTATAAATTTCTCTCACTGTACTTTTCTGTGTTCATAATTCTATTAATTTTGACAAGATCTTTAACATCACCAGATGTTAGCTAGGTCCAAACAATGAGAGAGCCTCCACTGTTTTTAACAGATGGCTCTACACTCTCACTGTTGCATGTCTCTCCTTACCTCCTCCATATATGTATTGAAACATTTTCTAATTTGGACTAATCTCTCCATCATCTCCTTCGACCTGTTACCACTGATTTTCAGTCCAGTTCTTATATCATTTGCCATGCCTTATCCTTGACAGTCACTTTTCCACTGGTCAGGTACAAAGACTGGACTGAAAATACACGAAAAAGCAGTCAATGCCGACAGAAAACTTTAAAAGAACTTTAGAAACTTTGAAGAAGTATTCCTCAAGGCCCTCTTAAAAATGTTAAGATAGTCTGGCTGCTTGGAGTAAAATATAGATAAGTGAGGGGTAGCTTAGGACTTTTGCACAGTGGTGTGTAATGTTACAATGCATGCACTACTTCTGTTTTATCCAGAAATACACTCATATATGTACAAATCACTTAATACCTCTATGCGTGGAAAACTACCTGAAGTCATCTTTATTTCTATGGTCCTCTGAGCAGAGTGTTGAGACTATAGATTGTACTGCTGGAGGCCCAAAAAGGAAGCTGACAGCTGTTCAGCCCAACAGTGTCTACTGTGGGCCAGGGGGAGGTTGTGGCTGCAGGGTGAAGAACCCAAACAGATATTTTGGGTCACTGCTTTGGTTTGAGTTTATTTTACATGCTATATGCCTCGCTGTAAATGACTACCACCTCAATGATGCTCACCTGTGTCAGGTTGTTGTTTTATTCCTTAAAAAAATAATTAAAGCTGTGAAGAGTATTTTTGTTTCATTTAAAATTTATACTTAAATTGTGATATAAGGTACTTTTGTACTTGCCTGTAATCAGGAAATAAGTACAAAATAATGCCACGATAAATAGCACAAAAATGACAGAAAAAGGCAAAATTTAAATTTAAAAAGTTATTTCATTTTTTATTGATATAGCCTCAGTCTGTATGTGTTTAAACCGTGTCATCTTTGTGCTGCTGAGCTCGTTTAAATACTTGAGTTTTCATCGGGCCCCTGAGTTTGTGTCAGGCGGGCTGAGTCAGGCAGCAGCTCGGCCACCTCGAAGCGGATATGTCCGGCCAGACCTCCATGGATGGATGTAGCCTGTCAGGGACGAAGCGGAGCAGTTAGCCGGATATTTTGACGTAAGCAGGTAGGTTTTAGTGCATATTTATTATCTGACCGTCGGGGTTTTAACTCAGAATACACACACACACCTGTCTTGAACTATAAGCTTGTGGGGTTTCTTAATATTATCTCTTGGATATTATTTTTTTTATTCATTTATTGAAATTGCCAAACGAAGCTAACGAACGTTGCTGCTAGCAGCTGATCAGGGAGTGTCTGCCTGACAGCTGACAGCACCAAATGTGAGCGTTAAAATTAAGGTTTAGTATTAGTTACAGCTGTTAAAATTAAATGTTCTCACATTAAAACGACTAATAATGAAGAACATGGCAAGTGTAATGAGCCTTGCTTGCTATTACGGCGGCTGTGTCGATATCCAATCCTAAAGGGATGATTATTCTCGGTTAAATTAAATAATCTTCTAATCCAGATTGTTTTTCTTAATTTGTCATCCAGTTTGGTTAATCTGTCGGGAGAAAATGTCCTGTAGGGCTTCAGCCACACCCATGCTGTGATTTATTGTGATTACCAGCAGAAGCAATACGCAGAAATGTATATAGTTATTATTTTAATGTGTAGTAGTATCTTAATTCTTTCCCAGTAATACATGTATAAATAAGATATCATTGTATGTCCCGATTATTGCAGCAGAATTTCAGCCTTCAGTAGATTTTATACACACTAGATGGCACCAGATTACATATGTAAACATATGGTACAGACTATAGACATGCACACTATAAATACTTTATACCAGTTTATACTAAGGGTGCTTTGTGTTTTATGCACTCAAATCCTAATTGAATGCATACAGGGTTGAAGTGCTGGCTTTACACAACTATTCAACTGATGACCTACTTTTCTTTTATGCATTGCTCAGTGATGAGACCATCCTGAATATCATTGACATGCAAGCATTACAGGCTGTAATTCCCCCAGTATTCTCCAGCAATTAGACACATTTAAAAACAGTGTTTGAAAAAAGGTTTGCATGGTCACATCTGCTGTTTTAATCTCACTTCAAATAAACTTGAGTGACACTGCTCAACTACACTGATTACAATTTAAATGTATAATTCAGTGACTCAAGTAAGTCCATTAATTATGTTTGTTATTCACATAAAGATTAATAAACCAAGCTAAAAATAATCACAGTAACCTCAATATTTCCTGACCTAAAATGAACAAATTATTTATTCAATTTATTTCAGTTAGTTTCTTTTCTTTAACGTAGTGTCTCCTTTTAAAAATGGTCACCTCTAAAACTCTACCTGGATGATGCTGCAGTTTCTTTTTCAGTCGACCGTCAGCTGCTGTGTCCATATTGGCAAAATTTGTGTCATATAAGCCAAGCTTGTGCTAAATAAAAGCTGCCTTGGAGCAATAGTTATGCTCGTTTTTACCTTGTTGAGTGATATTGATTTGTTCCTCCCGGACAGACAGACAGAGGTGCAGTGTGGCTGTAATTTTCCTGCTTAAAATCCCAGAGTGTCACCTCTGTTCCTGCGTCCTTCCCGTTCGCTGGTCTGAGTGGGCTCAAAGCAGCAGCACCGCCTCTTTCTCAGTTTCTCTTCCATCATCTTCTATAAGGAGGACGAGCTTTGAATTAGACTGTCTGCTAGTCTTTAGAGAGATAAGAGGCTCCCCTTCTCTATTTCTTCCCACAAATGCCCAACACCCCCGTTTTTTGGTTCTGCCTCCATCATTTGCATAAAAGGGTGCAAAGACACTGCAGAGGTTTGTTTTGTCCCTAAACATCCTCAGCTATCCCCCAGCTGAAATATTAGTCTGTGGATTGCATATATGGCTGGTTTTTGTTGTTATCCTGGCCCATGTTTGTTGCTGAAGCTTAATATGTCCTGCATCATTTTGAAAGGAAAAATATTCTCCTCTTGAAGGCTTGGGTGCCAGCGTTTCTCATCAGCCTCTAAGCTGAAAGCTTTTACACAGAAACCCTGCAGCGCTTGCTTCCATTGCAAAGAGATGACAGCAGAGAAACAGAGATGACTGGGAGTTGAAAAGCTCCAGCCATGCAGTTAGCAGATAAAAGAACTAATCCTTGCTCTGTGATGGGCCACAGTTTTAGGCTGGACCCTAATGCAACCTCTGCTGCTTTTTGCTTACAATGTGCTGTGTTATGGAGCATCACCTGGACCTTTTGTGTTCAACCACAATGAAACAGCAGTTGATTAACTTGAACTGGTTCACCTCCCACTGGATGAAAAATGCTTAGCACCTGTTTTTTTCTTGACTTTCCCCCCCTCCCAGTTCTCACTCTAGCAGATGAAAGAAAGTGGAATGCTTTGTAATAAAAAAAACACACACACAAAAAAACCCTGGAAATCCATTATAGGCTGCAGTGCAGCGAGAAACTAGGTTTAGTGTAATTTCAGCCTTTTCTTTTGATGTATTTACAACCCCGTATGTTTTTTCTTTTTCCATTCCCTGACTGATTAATCATAACTTGAGTCAATATTATTAATTTTTACCTTAAAAGTCTGTGTTGCCGAGGCTAAAAGTAGCCTTTGATCAGTGCACTCATGATAAGAAGTAAAAAACAAGCCTGAACCTCTGCATCATCCTAAACAATGAGGGCATGCACGGGAATAATAGCTGTCTATTTTGAGAAGCATGTCTGCAGGCTTTAGGACCCAGCAGCACTGTCTGGGCCTAAACCACCCTCCCTCCTGCAGAAGCCAGCTTAGACACAGCACAGTGCAGTGCTGCCCCTCAGCTGATGCGCTCACAGCAGACCCAGCTTGGCTTTATTTTTTCCCCGTCTTCATATCGCTGCTGTTCGCCTTTGGCACCTTTAATCAGATGGCTGGATTGGCAGCATCCTCCCCAGCAGAGACTTCCTGATATGGTGAAAAAAGCTCCCGCAGACTTTGGCTTGTGGGCAGCAGAGAGGCGGGACGGTGGAGTTTTGGGAGCTCGGGCTGTACTGTGAGCAATAGGAGAGGGATGGTGTGATTCTGCGAGGAGACAGAGAGGAAGAGGGAGACGCTCCGGCAGCATCACTGAACCCCACTCCCCTCTCCTCGACCCCCTTCTGTCTGGCTGACGCTCTCCCCAATAACACGCTCTTTCAGTCAAGACTGGCAGTTTTGAGTGGGGGGCTCAGCAACCAGAAATCATGTCACACACTAGGAGGAATACGTACACCCGGGTGAGTGGATATATATACGCTCAAGGTAGTTGAATGAACGGTCTGAGTGACGTTTAAGTTTGTCCTGCTCAGCGGGCCATTGTTTCTGTAAGGTTTCTTTGATTTGTTTCACTCTGTCATCCCCTCCTTGTCAATTCCTGCCTTCAATAGGAGGGTTTCTAATCCATTTCACTGCTGCATTCCTCTGTCTGAATTGTCGCCTCTTTGTTCGGCTCAAATGCCCCTCCGGGGGCAAAATCAACATTGCTGCTGCGATGTTGAGAGCTCATACCTTTGCTATGACTTGACTCTGACGACCTGTGAACTAGTAGGTAGGTAGTTGGCTCGCTTTTTGTTATCAGCTAAACACACAATCCATGAGCCCAGAAGACTTCCTGTTTGTCATCCGTGTCTGAGTCAGGCGACTTTGCTGTCAATGGGAGGGATGACATCAGTGTGTGATCTTACATGTCAGCTTACTAAGCAAAAATAGCTCCTAGACTGTATGGATTTTAACTTATATGGAGGCGGTCTGTGGCAAGCACGCATATGACAGCTTTTCTTGCTTAAATAAAACATCGTGCTGACAATCAGAAAGCTACATGCGTGTTTTTCATCTTATTTCAGCTTTAAAGTCAGTGCGAGCCTTGCGTGTGTTGTAAGAGTAGAGTGGCACTAAATAATTCAGCACGCCCTCCTTGGGTCTTCTGCCTCCAGCACATGGCAAACGGTTCTAAGCAATGACTGAACATCGGTGAATACATCATTACAGACTCGTTAGCTTTCAAGTTTTCATTATGACTTCAAGTATAATCCCCTGATGGATGTGTGATTGCAGATTGTTGAGCTGTGTTGCCCTGTGAAGCCATATAGACTGAAGTGATTTGACGCTTTAAGTAAAAGCTTCGAGGACTCAGCTGTGACGTAGAAACTGTGGAAGCATCATTTATTGCTCATGACTAGTTAAAATGTCTCGCTCCATGTTGGTCATGAATTATAAGAGGAGTCAATTTGACTTTAAACAATTAAGGGCATCCAGGCTTTGAATAAAAGCTGCCACTTAAGTGAATATCAGCAGTGGCTGTCTGACTTCATGTGTGAGGAGCTATGGTTGTTTATAATAAAGATACATGTATGTAACTTTCATCCAGTGTAGGGATGGGTATCGTTTAGGTTTTATCCGATACCGGTGCCAAATCGGTACTTTTGAAACGGTGCCGGTGCTCAAACCGGTGCTTAAAGAATGGAGAACACAAAATTGGTCCAAAAACCTCTCATGTTCAGCTGTTTTTTGTAAAAAGATAACAATGTTAGCCTTTTCTGCAGCTATGGGGCATATATGGTATCACTCTTGGCTGGAAGCAGTGCTTAAACAATGGAAAAAACACAAACTTTGTCCAAAAACCTCTCATGTTTAACTGTTTTCCACTTTTTCTTTGGTCATTTTAGCCTTTTTGGCCAGGGTGAAGGGAGTATCTGCCATCAAACAAGAAGACAGCCGCATGTAGCTATGATGATGTTTGCTAGTTCACCTTACATGCATTAATGTAATAACGTGGTTAGCCTACTCAACGTAAATTACACATCGAACAACATGTAAGCTACTCACGCAGAGAAGAACGGCTGCTGCTGCCATCATCATCCGTCATCATTTCTGCTACACTGGCAGGGCTAGGGGCCAGGACTCTCCTCTTCGTGTTTTTGGGGGATGTTGCTAAAGCACCCCCGCTAGATGTGCTCGGTGTGAGGTCTCGCAGCAAGCTATCAAATACGGCGCATTTCTGGGCTTTAAAAAAAACGCTATGCGTCGCCAGGTGTTTCATCGGATTTGAGGTGTTACCTCCTTTGACAGTATCACAGTATCAGCTTAAAGCACTTGTTGCAGGCTGCTGAGTTTGCATATTTTGCTGTGAAGTACAGCCAGACTTTTGACCGCTTCGCCTTGGGACATTTTTAATCTGTAGCTCTGCTCTAACAGAACGTACGTACCTGGCCCCGCCTACTATCCTCGGAAACGTAAAATGATTGGCTAGAAGTGTATCACAGCTCAGGAAAAAAAAGCACCGAAATAAAGCACCGAAATGTGCGCTGCTTTTCGGTCTGGTTACTACCGTTTATGTCAGAACCGGTGCCATCATGGCACCGGACACCGGTACCCATCCCTAATCCAGTGTGAGGTGAGTGCCTTTAAATCATTGAAACACCAACTTTATACTTTAAATATGTTTTTCAAGCCAGGATTTTATGACCATTAAAATTCTTGGAGTGATTGTGCAAAGCGCTCCTTACTTTACAGCATTCCAATGTATACTTTGCAAAGTTTCAGTGACCTTACATTAGGGTACTGATTGTCTAAGACCTTTAGGCATGTGGTTTAACCAGATTTTATGTTTTAATGTTTTCATGAATACTGAAACTCAAGAATAATGCACAATGTAGTGGAAGCTTCATGCTTTATGTGGAGCAGATGATCAGATTAGATTTTGAAGACCTAAAAGCTAACAAGTTCAAACTTATACCAAATATGTAGTACGGTAAGCCACATGTTTGAATAAAGGGGTTTCCTTGAACGCATGAAATTATAATCCAGTTAACAAAATGTGTGTCTTGGTCCATAAATCACATCAACTGTTTTTGAAGCTTTTGCTATCTGGAAAAACAAATGGCAGTCCAGTGTACTTGTGTTGATTTCTTTTGAAGAGAGTAGACACCTGTTCATAATACGTTTTGCCTTTATTGAGGACCTTCACTGTAGACTTAGACGCCACTTTAATCACCATGCAGGCCAGAGAGGACATTAACCGAGGCTCACTAAAACAGGACTGGAAAACTTGTTCAGCTGGTGTTAACTGTTTGGACATTTTTGGAGCGAGTGTGTCACAGAAAACAAGAAGTAAAGTCAAATGTTTGAGGTTTATGTTTAGAACTAGAATGACCATAATGTACATTTGTGTTCAGAAATTTACATCGACTCATTGTGGACATACATGTCACAGGGCTTTGAATTATTTCTTTAAATTGTTCTTTTTGCAGAGTGGAATAATTGTACAGCATACATCTTCATTGACTTTAAAAGCAAGAACTGGGAACACAAGTTTAAATTTATTTTGGACTTTCTCTATTCCACACAGGGCAAAAAAAGTTACAACCACCTCCAGTTTGGTTAAATGTCCCTTGGCAGGTTGCACCTTGACCAGGTGCTTTGGCTGGATATTTGACAACATTTCTTGGAAAAATTGGTAGAGTTCATTTACATTTTAAACTGGTTTATTGTCTTCCTTTTGGGAAGGCTGTTCCAGAAACTTAATGTCAGCCTGCTTTTTTAAATTCCAAACCAGTTTTGATGTGTGTTTGAGATGATTGTCCTGTTAGAATACTGTGTTCAAGTTTCAACCGTAGCTGTTGATTTGAGGTGAAGTTGAAGGATTTGGAGGTAGTCCTCTTCCTTCATTGTTCCATTAACTTTTTTCAGTGTACCAGTACCACTGTCAGCAGAACAGCCCCAGAGCATGATGCTACAGTTGGTACAGTGTACTAGGTTTGAAAACCTCACCTTTACTCTTTCAAACATACCTTTTGTCGTGACCAAATAGTGCTGTCTTTGTTCTGTCTGACCAAAAAACCTTTCTCCAGAATTAGTTTGATTTATTAATGTGGGCAGCTACAAATTTAAATCAAGCTTAAAGGTGTTGATTTTACACAGGCCCAATGTGTAGTGGATTTGAAGCAGAGGTTTCTTTCTTGGTCGGCACAAAAGATGGCTCTTAGTCCATTGCAACGTGAAACTGGCTTCACTGTGGACAGTGACGCTGTCATGTTGTGCTGTGTGGAGGGCAGGAGATTGGACCCAAATGCAGGACTCGGAAAAGGTTAAACTAAAGTGCAGCATTTATTGCTGGAAGAACTCTTCATGAATACAGGGCAAAAAAACAAGAACTCAAAGCACTAAGTATTACCTTGGAAACTGGAAAGTTAAGCTTTGAACGGAGAACAAGAAAACTATCGTAACACAGAGGTGAAGACACAACAGGGAAAGGGTACGACGTGACAACAAGCTGGGCATGACAGGGGTAATCAAGAAACAGGAGACAGTAGGGAAACACAGCTGGGACTAATTCTGCAGGATAAGACAAGGGAAGCAACACAGAATACAGACACAGACTTTCACAGTAAAACAGGAAGCACAACAACTGAACTTACAAACTCAGAGACCCGATACTGACACGGTACAGAGGGAACTTAGACAGGAGATGTGGGACCAGGGCAGGCACCGAGACACAGACTAGACACTAAACAGAGGGAGCACAGAAATCAAACCTAAGAACTAGCAAATCTTAATAAGAATTAATCAGAAACATAAGCAACTCTTAATCAAAACAAAAACACTGAGTCAGCAGTCCCAGGACCATGACAGATGCTGGTGTTCCTGTAGTTTTCAGCTCATGGCAGGCTTGAGCCTTGGTGGTTCCTGGGTTGATCCTAACCAATTTTCCCACAACTGATGATAACAGTTTAGGTCTTTTTCCAGACAAAGGCAGAGTGGTGACTCATCCAAATAACATCGGGATCATCAGGTCAAGCAATTGTACTCATTCTTTGATCTTCACTGAGTTTGTTCGACTTTAATACTGTGCCTATGTGACTATTGGGCAGTCCAGTGAGATGCAGACAAAGCAAAACTATCAGTTCCTGTCAGTCATGATCGCTAACGACAAGTTAATAGGGCTTGGCATTATCAAGTTAAAAGACACAGACCTCTTTTTAGAACCTTCATCACCACTTGTTACCAGATTTGAGCGAGTTTATGTATATATTTAAGGCTGTATACTTTTCAACATGCGTAGATTACAGTTATTCCAAAATAAACTAGATAAAAAACTTGTGCACGCAACTCTTGTTTGTTAAAGTCAGTAAAGATGTACGATGTACTATCATTCCACTCTGAAAATGAACACTTCTAAGAAATCATTAAAAGCCCCAAATTAACATAACAGCACAGCTTCTTGCAGCAGTAGTGACAGCAGAGGATACAGTGTCTGTCGAAGAGTCTTCATGCTATAGGTGTTTTTCTGTTTTTGGTTAAACTTTCACAAAGGTTTTTGTGTAGTTTAACCTTTAAGTTAAACAGCAACACATAGACAGTGTGTGTTTAGCTGAAGCAGAGAATGATATCTGCTCCTCTCTGCACTGTTCTGCTGAGTCACCATCAATTCTAGGACATTGCTCTGTAAATTGGGTTATGCAGCATTATTTGATTACAAAATATTGTAGCTGAAGCCAATTTGAAAACGTTCTTGTGTGCATTTTGTTCTTCACACATCCAAATTGCATTGTGACGTCTCAGGTGTTTGTTGCCATGGAATTACCATAAAGTTTGCCTCCTCAGCTAGAAAGAAAGAGCAGTGCTGTTCAAGCGTGAACTGACATTTAGAGAGAGCAGCATCAGGATGAGGCCTGGTCCTCTGTCCCTCAAAGGTGAGCCACTGTGTACCGGGATGGTCTCATAAAAGCACCCTCTGTTGTATCACCCAACCAACCCTAATCCCTGAGCTAATGGGTCTTTGCTACAGTCACACTAGGGAAAACAGTGATTGGAAACAGCAACTTGACCAAAAATTACTATTAACATGTGCAATCATCTTGCAATATTGTTGCCTGTTAAGGTCGGCGACCACGCCTGTGACCACTCGCGGTCAGTTACTCTCTTCTAAGGGTCTTAGGTGCATCAGGAGTGCAAGAAAATAACAATAAGACTGAGTCAGTTTGCTGTCAGTCTGCTATCAGATTAAATTGGGTTAAGTTGGTAGTTACATGCAGTTGTTTGTTATAATGTGATGATTAACTGTGATAAATTGGGGAAAATCACAAATATACAATTTCAAATTCATTTGAACTTTTTTTTTAATTTTTAATTTTTAAAGAAATTCAGACGTTCCCTCACAAATTGTGACAGTTTCTGCATGACTATGATTTAACTGCAAAAGGACACAAGTGTTTGGCGACCTTACTTTTATATAGAAATATAACCAGAACACAACCAGTTCAGTCATCTTGACAATCTATTGAATGTGAAACATCAATTTTTTGCAAACCTTTGCCAACACAATGTGGAAAATGGTTCTTTCAAAGTAAACTAAACAGTAGCATTTAACATAAATACATTAACCTAAATCTAATGCTAAACATTAAATACCTCTTAATACCACTCAAACTAAATCACCTGTGATGTTGAGCTGATTATAAATGCCTGTTTTAACAGCCCAGGTCTGTGTTTTCTTTCCTCATCCCACCCAGACCACCAGCAGTGGCAGCAGCAGGATGAGCTCAGACGGGGGCGGGCGGCCCGTCAAAGTGGGCTCCCTGGTGGAGGTGATTGGGAAGGGGCAGCGTGGCACAGTGGCCTACATCGGGACCACCCTCTTTGCCTCTGGAAAATGGGTGGGGGTCATCCTGGATGAAGCCAAAGGCAAAAATGACGGCACCGTACAGGGAAAGCGTTACTTCACCTGTGAAGAGAATCATGGGATTTTTGTGCGACAGTCACAGGTAAATACAGGTGTATTAGGTAAATGTCTTTACCCCAGTTATTTTTTTTAACACATAAGAGATTTTGTTTTCCTTTTATGTGGCACAGTGTGCTGTGTGTGTGGGCTGATATTTTCCTTTGTCTTCTGTGGTGCTTTTGCTTTTTGTTGCTTCGGGGTCTTTGGTTATTCTTTTTGATCTGCAACAGCTCCGAGTTTCTCTCCCTCAAAATTCTGCATAATGTGACCACAATTCAACTATAGTGAACTGGAGGAGATGATAGAATAAACTAAAATTGCAATAGTTTAACTTTTTTGCTACTTATGTTGTTTGTTTTTTTGTAAATTAAAACTTCTTTCTTGTGAAACCGTCCATCTATATTCTTAACTGCTGAACCTGATCAGAGTTGCAGAGGGTTTCATTCAGTTCCATTTTATTTACATAGAACTAATGCACAGCAACAGTTCAAGCTCAGAGAAACGGGTACAGGTGTACAATATGCTCTAAATAAAGAGATCTTCACTCTGTCCTTACATGCATTAAATATTCATTAATGGAAGCTTGGTTATGCTTACATCATCCAGCTGTGCCTGTAAATAACTTTGTCATCCATCATTTGATCTATAATAACATGTTCAAGATATTTGACCTTATTGCAGACAGCGTTAATATCTGAGTATTCAAATTCTGGAAATACTAGGTGTTTATCTCCTTGGTTCTATAACCATGTGTCTATGTTCCACACCATGAGGAGAACATATGTGAAGGAGCTGCTGGCGACCAGCGGTACGAGGACACAAGATCATCTGCATACATAATATGGTTCAGAATATCTAGAATATTATCAACCATGCACACAGTTTTACAGGCACGCAAAATCTTCAACCAAAATATTAAAAAGAACCGGGTTAAAATTCTTCCTCCTCTAACACTATTAGGGCTGAAATGCTGTCTCTTCATTTTACTTGTAACGTCTGTTTGGAATAGAAATAAATCAGAACTCTCACAATGTATTCATGGAGGAGCAAGTTTACAGTGAGGTTTATGTTAATCATATGACTGTAATCTGCATCTCTAGGGTTGCCAACCTAATGTGGAACTGGACTGTTACTACTAAAAAGAAAAGGTCAAAAGATTTATTGAAATAAGTGATTTAGTTTTGGAATAAATGGTACCTGCAGGATATCTCTTATGTGCGGGCACACAATAATAAACAGTCAGTGTAATGTAACTTGCAGTATTGTCACATCTGTCTTTGTGACTGTCAGTTTAATTCTATTTGTTTTAGTGCTGGGACAATTTTACGGTAGCTTATTATGATCAAATTACACCAAGTTGTTGCAGTCATCAAATCAGAACGAGATGTCTACATTGCTGAATCCAAACACATCAATCACTCTTTGGCTGCTCGTCAAATCCATCCACTTCAGGGCTAAAAAATCATTACCAATTAATGTGATGGTGGTTGTACTTAAATGTTAGCAGAGAACAGTTTATACTTTGTGTGTTCTGTTACAGTTACCAGTAACTGTTAAAGCTTTTTACCTTTTGACTGTGCTGAAAAAAAGTGATACGAATTTAATGCTAAAAAGAAACATCAAACCTATGTAGAATTACACGTTTATGCATAAGATTCAGCTTTACTGTAGATTAGCGGTTGTGTCACTAATCCTCTTCAGCGTGTCTCCTGCTTGGCTTAAAAGGCTCGCTTGTGGCTCCCCTTTTGCGATATGCCTCTTCTTCTCTGTCACCTCTTTCATTTAACAGCAGCACTCACAGTTGTGTTTTTGGAAGACATGACTAAACGTCTCTCTCCCGCTGTCTCAGATCCAGCTGGTAGATGATGGGGCAGACACAACGTCTCCTGAGACACCTGAGCCCGGCACTGGCAAGGTTCCCAAACGAGGTGAGAACGCGCACACACATCCAGATGGTCATATTTGCAGGTCGTCTTTAGTATTCTGCTGGTACTGCTTTATCAGTAAAATTTAAAAAAAAAAAGCCCAAACACAGTAAAATCCAGTCTATCCTGTCCTTATAGAGCCTGATAGTAAGTGTGCATGCCAGATTTGAAACCAATAAGCAGGGTTTATTCTCACCTGCTCTCCTGCTGTAGTTTAGATAGACAGCTGAAGATCTAAGATATAAAAGCACTTTGGTACATTTAGTATCTTATTACAGGGATGCTGCCTGGTTTTACTTATGTGATGAGTGAATAACAAGTAAAAATTGTGGATTTGAATCCCACGTACGGTAAGTTAGCCACCAGCAGATGTCAAAATCTTTATCGGTGGTTGTTTTAAAGTGCTTTATAAATAAAGGTGATGATCGGGCCACAGTTTAAACAATAGCTGTTCTCTTTATTTAAGAGTACTTTGCTATATCTTGAGCCACCCCTCATATCTTTGTATTTGTCTTCTAAGGAGCCCGACTTTTTTGCAAACCTTTTGAGGAGTAGTTCTCCAAACTTCATTTCTCTGGCTGTTTTCAGAGGAATGTTTTTATATATTTATTTTTTTAAAGTCACGTAACACTGACCCGTAAATCGCTCAAGCATAAAAAAGGCACTTAACTTGTGTCTATGTCTCTACGCATTACAGATAACTTGGCACAGAACAAACTTTAAATTCCCATTTTATGCATGTTGTTACTAACAGCCTGTCACAAGAACATGTAATGTGCTCCACTTCTTGAATCTATATAAAATGTTAAAGATAACATAGTTTAACAGGCATAAAATTTATTTATTTTTTGCACAAATAAGGTGATTTCGAAAGACTTATTAGCTGAAAACTTGGTGTGTAGCATGTCCTTAGAAAAATTAGGAAACTAGATAAATGAAGGACAAAAGAAGTGGCAGGTCTAAAAAACATAACTACAGCAGGTTAACATTACGAGGAAATATGTTATCATGTCATGTCTTATCAAGTGAGGGAATTATGAATGTGGATCCCAATGTGGATTTGAGATCTTAACACACATATATGTGGATAACACATTATTTTCTCCCCACTAAACTCGTGATGTTTCAGTGGTAAACACTTTTTTTGTGGGATTTTTGATGGACATCTGGGCCATGAAAATGCAGATTAAATGAGACTGGACAGTTGATTCAGATGTAACCTGGCAACAAGACACTTTTTCATTTAAAGCAGTGACGCGAAGAAAAGGCCTTGAAACGCTGAGTGCTTCTGTAAATGCTGCTATGCACCAAAATTCAAAGGGAAAGATGAGCAGTAAGTGTAGCTGACAGGTATAAGTAATAACATTCAAAAGGCTCCAGTCTATTTAGGTGAGCTACTTTTTTTTTACACCCCATAAATATATTTTAAAAATGTCTGTCTCTTGTTCTGGTACCTTTTTCAGTGAGTTTTATATCCACTCTGGCTTTACCGTTATCCATTCAATGTTATTGAATTCTTATAACATGCCTTCCCAAGTCTTCCCATGTTACATCTTCATATCTTCAAATATATTCAGCCACTGTGGGTCTCAACTTTACAGTTTTCTCTTGTTTTGCCTGTTGTTGCTAATTTGCGGCAAGGCACATTGTACACATTGTAATTTTACCTCTGCCTTATTGCCAATATTTTCTTATTTTTAAACATGAAGGGCCTCCAAGACACAAATGAAATCAATCAGCCAACTGAAAACAAGAAAATATTGGCATTGGAACATCCGGTTCTGTCGCCCTTTCATAATAATCTCTGACACGCAAGTTTGTAAACCACAATCACATTTCTATTAGTTTTATTTTGTGTGAGTGGAAGAAACAGACATTATTCAGATTATTACTATTACACAAATCTTCCAGGATGCAGATTTTTGTCTCTCTTACCTGCTGCTGCAGCCATTATGTGAGTTAGGGCCTTTAATTTGGAACTCTGCCAGCCTGAAAGCCAGAAAGAAAAGTTATTGTCTTACGATCTGGCTTTTGTCTGAAAGTAAATGGGGCTCTGAAAGTGACGGTGAGATCACCAGCATGCAAATAACACTTTCCCTCAATAACTTGAGTAGGGAAAAAAGGGCATGGAGAAGTGAATTTTAAATAAGGGTGCATACAGGTTTCAACAGCTGCCAGTCAGGTTTGACCATCTGGTGAATGAACAATAAATTATGTTGACTCTGTTTGTGCCATAGCCTGCTGTGGGACTTTTATAACTCTTAAAGATTTTTATCTTAATGTTCTGGGAATGTGTTTCTTCTTTATCTCGTCAGAAATCCTGGAGTCAGCCAAGTCTGCTAAACTGGTGAGTCAGATAACGCTGCACTGTGACGCAAAGTTTGCAGGAAAGCCGAGGCAAACGTGCCGCCTGACACCTGAATACACACACACCCACACTGCACGTACACACATTCATGCATACAGACTCCCACCTGCGCGCGCGCGCACACACACACACACACACACACACACACACACACACACACACTAAAGTAAGTGCTATGTGTTGGTGTTTATTGTTTGGCGATTTGCACTCTGCAGGGAGATTCATATGTGAGATATTTAATTTATTTCTGACGGCTGCTGTTTTGTTAGGTTTTGTTAGGATCAGGTGTTTGGGGAAAGTGCCTGCAGTAGATTAACATTTAATTTGGCTTCATCATAGCATGGCTGGGAATTTAAAAGGTGATTCCTACATGAAACTAGTGTAACATAACACTGTGATGTGGTAATTAGTTTTAATTTACAATAAAAAAATAAAGTAATGGGATTATTAAACAATATGGAATATTATATGAGGCTCTTGCATATTTACATCTGTAAATGTTTCCATTTAATTCATCTTAATGCAATTACAGTTTAATCTGAGTTTACCAAATTCAGAAATGTGCTAAACCAAATTGTAGCTCTAGAGTTGAATGAGTTCTCTCTGTCCAGTAGAGGGCGCCGTTTACTCACGTAAGTCCAGTGTTACTCTGCATGTTTGGTAGACACTAAGAAAAATGTAGAAAGAATCCAGCACATCAGAGCCATGACTCAGGAGTAAAAAAAGCACTGATCTAACTAATAATTTATTTAGTGTGCTTGACTTTTTCCTTCACGTCAAACTGACACTTAAATCCATTGCAGTAATTTTTCATAGGAATTGTTATATGTTTTAATAGAAATCTGGTGCTGAAGAGAAGTATACTGGTTAAATTTACCTTAAACCTGCAGTCTGTTAATATGGTGTGAGTTCACTTTTGATGAAAAGAGCAAAAGCAAACATGGTTTATGGATGTGACTATAGTGATGTATGGATATCTGGATTTAAAGGAATTTTGAGAAGTTTTGGGTTTGAATTAAACTTTAAAGTTGTACACATCAAGGAAAAAAAAATCTCTTTGCTGTTAAAGGTTAATCCACTGACAGTCCTGGATTCAAATGTCAGCATTTTGAGAGAATCTTTGCACAGGGAAGAACCTGTAATGATAAGTTCACTCTGTCAAGTGGAAACCAGAACGGAGGCATTTGATTTAAAAACTATATTCCAAATTAGTCACATTTAAATGACTTTTTTTTATGACTAGATATGTTGTTTTATTTATGCAAATTGTACAGTCATTGTAAAAAGAAAGTTAACTGTAAGGTTTCATGTATGAGGACATAATGAAAATAATCTGGTCCTTAGTAAGTGATAAAGTGAAAACAGTCCCTTCAGGTTTTTGTTGCTGTTGGTGGTTTTACAAGGTACTGAATCATGGGGTGTGCTTCTGTTTTTCACAGGCTGCTTCTGATTTTTTACTCAGTTTTTGTTAAATATATTAAACTTGTACTGTGTCCTGTTTATTGTTCATCTCAGGTTGTGTTGATCTAATTTTAATACCTGGTAATGACCAGATAATCTTTTATGTCCTAATATGTAAAACCTTACCCTTGAAAGAAGTAGTACTTCATGTTTACATATACTGTATTTGTAGGATCTCATTGTTTCCATTTTTATTGCTTGTGTCATAGAAAATGGAAGAATAATTTTTTTTGTTGACCAGCCATGGGAGAATGGCTCAAATTATTTTAATAATAGGCAATGAAAATATTTTTACACGAAAGTGTAGTTTAATGTGTTTTTCTGTGGTTTTTAATGTGGAGAAAATGAACAAAATGAGAATGAAGAAGTGAGTATGAAGAGATTTGTGTTTGTGAAAGTTATTGAGGTCCAACACACAGGTCCAAACCACCACAGTTCCCATCACCTCCGGCATGCTGCTGACAAACTCCTGATCTTTAACCTTCACCCTCCCTCCCTCCTCCTTCCTTTCCTCGTCTCCTTACCTCCTTTGACCGACGCAGCGAGGAGTGAAACCCAAAAAGGTGCTGCATGTTTCTCTAACCTCGGTACAGTGGTAATGTTATGATGATGACCGTAGTAACCGTGGTAACCGTGGCTCTGAATGGCCTCGCTGCTGCATGGCAACAGAGCCTCACCCCTCATTTTACCCATGACTCCTCGCAGCCATCTCTGGTCTCTGTACTGAAGCGCTCTGTGTTTGTATGAATGAAAGCTGTGTCCCATCACCTCACCGCCCTCTCTGCTCTCTGTTCGGTGCAGCTCTGTCCAACATTGTCTGCTTGGTCTTCTGCTTTCTGTGCACATTCAAACATGCTAAGTTTGCTAAGTGTCCAAAGGTTTTTCAGAGGCTCTGTGAACGTGCAGTGGTTCCTGCATGGAACCATTGTTTTTTAACAATAATGGTTACCACTTACCACCTACTGCCTCTGCAAGGTTGCATCTATAAAAGTAAAATGACACACGAGCTAACAAAAAGGACAAAAAGCAGTCCATCATTATCATGTAACTATCTTAGGCTTCTGACCAGGGATGTCAAACAGATTTTACATTATGCACCACATACAGCCCTTTTTTTTTTGGATGGGCCAGAGTGGTGAAAATCCTCTTTGTGTCGATGTAAAGAAGTTTAACTGCACATTTAATCTCCGCAATATCAAATTAAGAAAAAGAAGTATGATTTCAACAGTATGTCTCAGGTTTTCTACATGATAAAGAAATCTGTCAACACAACTGTTACGATCTCCCCCCACCCATTAAAGCCATGGTCTGCTGTTTGGTCTGCATGGTGGGAGGGGAGGGTCACCTGTGTCTTACAGGCTGTAAAAGGTGTAGAAGTTGTGGCAGCATGTTACCCACACTGTCCTGTAATTGTAAAGCACAATGTTTTTGTTAATTCACAGACACACTTTAAAAAAAAATGTATAGTAGACAATGAAAAAACAGGAAATTGTCTTACTTAACTGTTTTTCTATTGGTTAATTACTTTGGTGTTGAATGAATGGCCATGGGGAGGTCTTTGTTTAGTAGGAAATGTTGTAAAAAATACTTTCAATAATGTATATCCTCCGTCACATTCTCCAAAGACCGGCCAGATTTGAGTCTTTGCCAGGCCGTTTCTGGATCTTATGTTCTACACCTTAGCTTTAGACTTTTTGATTGGCAATAGATATTTTTTGCAGCAGATTAATTGCATGAAATAAAAATAACTGTAAAGATCAGGACATGTTTTGGGGTTCATGGGTTTTGGTCCTGCCCTCTCATTCACTCCTCTGTCACTTTTGGGATATTTCTGCTCAGTCTAGATACTAAGTTGTATATTCACGCATTTTTGATAACATTAACATATCTTGCAACCTATTATGGAAGTTAACACTTTTATATTAAACCCTGAAGTCTCTGTTTTTGTGAATGAGATGGATTAGTTCGGTTGTTGTGATCCAGCCTTTGATTCTTGAATGAAAGCCTTACTAAATCACTTTAATTTATTACTAACTAAAGCATTAGTATTAAGAGAACAAACTAAATTAAACCAGTCTTTGGTGTGACCGTCACCAAGTTTCCAAGGTTGTTTTAAGCATCTTAGAGAACCGCAGTTCTTCTGTCTTTTCATGTGATCCCACACTGACTGCATGATGCTGCTCTGTGAGGGCTGGACCATCTGTTGCACCACTCCCTATTACTCTTGTTAATAAAGGTCTTTATTAAAGACAGGGTGGTGTGTACATTATCCTGTTACACAATAATTTTGAGACCAGCCACAAAGTTAGAAAATATAATTTCCTTATAATATTGTATTTGTTCCCACACGTCTATCATGAGATCCAAGCTGGCTGTCCGCTGCTCTTTGTCATTCCTGGCTGACTCATACATGCAGGCGTTCCTTGAAAATGTCAGAATGCGACTGAGGTGAAATGAGCTGCCCTCCTGCCTGCAGTAACCTGCAGAGTATAGATTTCCCGTCAGCTCGGTTCTTCTTTATCGTCTCCTGGTCTGCATCTCCTCCTTGGCAAGCTGACTTTGAACATCAGGAGGGAACTTTAAAGCAGGAGGATCAAATGTTCAGTCACAGAGCCGGTGAAACTGAGGAAGAGTAGGAAATGTTAGACAAGACCAAAATGGAAACTCAGCGAAGGAAAAGCAAAGTAAAATGCTTTTGTACTGCTGTTCTGAAGCTTGACCCATAAGCCATTATTTTTCTCAGCTAAGGTTTTGGGCTTATTTATGCTTTCTGGACAGTAATTTTATCTCCCTTCGTTTCGTTGAAGCTGCATTGCAGTGACCTCGGAGGCAGCGATCCTCCCTCTGTGTGCTGGGAAAGCAGGAACCTGATACATCTCCACCCATCTCCGCATCCACTCTGTCTGTCGGCCGCTCTCACTCCATCGTTCTCAGAGTAGCACTTAGTCTGTATGCTGGAGAGAATTTGAGTGGATTATGAAAAGATATGTTTAATATTTGAACAGGACAGTTTTCTCTAAGCTGCTCTGTAATAGATACTCATAAGCTGTTTTTCTTTCTGCCTGACGTCCTGTTGCTTGTTTTGTTTTTTTCTCTCCACAATCAGATTCCTAATACTCTTAAACATCGCCCGTTTACTAAAACCTCATTGGACATTTTCTCCCCATGTTATTTTTGCCCATGACGTGAAAGTATTCGAGGTTTAAAGCTCACAACTAATCAGAGTATCTTATACTTTGTGGATTAATCCTTTTAGATATCCCTCTCTCTTCCTGCTGAGCTGTTGGTGCAGAGCAACAGATTAGTGAGGAAGGTATCACGATTGCTTCCTTAGACGGCTCTTTAGGAGACTGTCGAACTATTAAATCTCCCTTTTAAATAAAAAAAAAAAAAAATCATTTTGCTACAGTTAATGTTACTTTTAAAATTCGGATCTTATCTCTGGCTGTCATGATGTTTGCATTTCTGTGTTTTTATGTGAGGCTTTCTTAACCTCTGTACTCTGGGTATGTGTCTATGTAAAGCACGGTTAGGCGCAGTTCAAAAATAGCAAGACTCACTAAGAAAGGTAGACCTCATAAGCCGCTCAGGTGTCGCCCCCCCCCCCCCCCCCCCACCCCTTTTGTTTTCGTCAGCCTCATTTTAATGAACCTTTTTGAGGATCTGCCAGCGTTGCTAGGAGATAAGAGAGGCTTGCATCAGCATGGCTGCTCATTTTTCCCTCTCACCTCCATTTACAGTCCCGCCCTCCTCTGCCTCACATCATCCCTTTCCTCCCCTGTCTGTCCCCAATCACCACTTTACACCCATCCCTCCCTCCCCCTCTCCCTCACTCCCCCCTGTCTGTCTGTGTTAGAGGTGGTGATGAGTGGGTGAGCAGCAGGGAGGGAGGAGGGCACACAGTGATGTAATGCAGGAGCAGCTGACAAATCCCAACAAGCGAGAGAGAGAAGAGGGGGGGAAATGAGACAGAGGGTTGGAGAGAGAGGTTAGGGGAGGAGAGGCGTCTCCGGTGTAGCAGGAAACGGCAGCAGGCTGGAGGCTCGTGGCAGAGGGATGTTCGAGTCCTAATCAGAGGCGAGAGCAGAAGAGAGGTGCTGACAGAGGGCGCCGGCAAATGGATTATGAGAGAAAGAGGACATAAAGGAGGACGATAGCAGGAGGAAGGGACGAACAGAAGGAGGGAGGGGGAGCCTGGGAATAAATCGCCGCGGCCATTTGCACCACTGCAGCTCCCCGGCCTGAGCCGCTGCCTGTCTGACTGTTCAGCTTCAGCTTTCCGCCTGTCTGTTCTGAACCCGCTGTCTGTGGATCTTTGCCTGTTTTATCAGCTTCCTGTTTGTGTGTGTGTGTGTGTGTGTGTGTGTGTGTTTGTATGTTTCTGGGTGACCGTGTGTGTGTATGTCTTCTTCCCTTGCAAAAATGATGAGACAGACTCCTGCACCCCGGAAGGTACAGAACTCCATGTGATGCTCTTTTTCTGTTGGGTTTCTTGTGTTGATGTTATCATCCTTTTCGTTTTGTTGGCAGAGCTGTTGTAAAGGTCATGTGTCCTCATTTTGTTTAAGGTGGAATTGCCTTTTTCCCCATTTTTTCCCCAGACCATTGATATTTAATATTCCCAGCATAAAAGTAAAAGTGTTTGCAGCTCAGCTGTGCTCTTTCTTTGACTTCAAAGTTTATTTTGCCCATGCTGTCGGTAGCTGTCCATGCTTCTACATGTGTTTGCAGTTGTTGAGTTGCCTTGTATCATATTTATTGTTTTATTTAGCCTCATCATACGGAAGCTATGTCTTACTCAAGACTATACGTTGATTTCCATCACTGTTTGCAGATGTGGCAAACAGGCAGATGTGGTTTGAGTACAGTTTTTTCTGGCAACTATAGCACAACATGGTGGTTTAAGAGGACTGACAGATCTTAGGTGGTACAGCTATAAGCTTGGGCAAGTTTCTGTTGGATGGTAGTGCTTTAATCCAATAAAGAACAATAACAAGCCAAAGCCCAGATGGAGATGGATATTGATTGAGTGCACTGAGGGCAGATAGTGGAAGATAATTGGATGCAACAGATCATTTTACATGAATATGGTAGAAAGTATACAAGTGTCTGGTCAGGCTTGGGTTAAGTTTAAATCATCATCATAGACGTACTTTAATATGAAGTGATAGTCACAAGAAAAGATTAATATTGTTAACTGTAGATTTATTGTAGCAGTGCCTGAATGCTTCAGAATTTTCTGGTATCGTCAAAGATTGTTTCCTCTGTAATTTAACACTAATTACAGGTAACAGAGACAATGGTTAATTGGTACATTTGTAATATATTAGAAATCTTTTCCACGTGCAAATCTAGACTTACTAGTCGCAAGACTTACTTCCAGGATCTTTAAAGAAAATAATTTGAACTTTAGTATGTTGTAGAAAAACAGACTATGATTTTAATCTGCTGAATAGCGACTCAGTTTCTCAGTTTCATGTCGCTGGAAAATAATTAGGTCATGTAACCTGGGCCTAGAGATCAGTCTATGAAGCCCTGATAACCTTTGGTTAGTTGGGGAAAAATGTATTTCTACCAGTCGAATGTTGGAGGTTTTTTGCTGTTAGTAGGTGAAGTTGGGTTACAGTGCTGTACCGAGCACCTCCTTGCAGACGTATGAAAGATGCCAGCTTGTCTGCATATACTCCCCAAATACTTGCTAAGCAGTCGTAAAACTGCAGAGTGTAACACAAACCATAAATGGAGACCACCAAAGTAAAAGTTTTAAAATGTATTGCTTTCAATCTCTTATTTTGGAGGCATTCCCAGTTTGCATAAGTTTTACTACTGGTAGTGGTTAGATGGCAAGTGTTTGCAGACAAGTTGGTATCTTCCATGAAAACTGTAGTCGGCCGTGGTAGTCTGCTACCAAAACCAATCACAAGGGCATTTGTGTTGCCACAACTTTGCAACTGGTTTCAAAAACCACTCTCCAACCCACTGAGGAATACACATTCCTCACAGGGGATTGTTGGCTAGTCTATAGGCCTGGGTGACTGAAGACTTGTGGACAAGTTACCAGGGAATCTATAGTTTAACTGCATTTGTCATTGTCATCCTTGAGGTAGGAAATCAAAAATAGTGTAACCCATGTGTGTTATACAGTGCAAAGTGTTTCTTTACAAGCTCAACTGCAAATCCTGTCATCCACCCTGCGGTGTAGCATGTCTGAAACACATGTTGTACCTGAATGCTGCTGTTACCTCAGCAGTATGAGTGTAGTTCGACATAGATGAAGCTAAATGAGATACAATGCGGTCATTGAGGTCACAGCGGCAGTACCAGTCAGTGTCTCTGTTGTTGCCAAGACTGTGGTCATATGGGTGGATGAGATGAGGCCCAGAGATGAGTTAAGACAATAAAGATCATTAGAGAAACAGAGCAGAGATCTGTGTAGATGTTATTATGATAGATGATAGTAATATAAGTAAGGGCGTCTTGTCAAGAAGAATACATTAACAGGGTTTCAACTGTGAGTGAAGCAGCAAATATTCAACAATGGCCTAAAGTCATATCAGCTTCATCCACTCATTCTTACTTTTTATTTTTTTGGAATCTTTCTTTACTATGACTTTGCCTTGAATTACTAACCCTGGTTGTTTGTTTCCTTCCCTTCCCTTCCCTCCTCTCCTCCTGCTGCCCTTTGACCTTTACCTGCTTCCTCTCCTCTTCTTCAGACCACGGCCAGAAGGCCAAAGGTGAGCCCAGTCTTCAACATCATCAGGGTTTCCACCTTTTGTCAGCCTGCGTTATTTGAACATGCGATTATTATTTTCACTTCACGAGGCAGATCAGATTTATGAACATAACTCATAACACGAATCGTATTTTTGTTCAAAAGCATAAAAGATGGTCTACTTTAATCTTACAGATTTTACACTTTTTAAAACATCTTATGTTTATTTCAACACTACATTTATTCATCTAAAGTTTGCTTTATTTCTTATTGCTTTCCATCTGCTGCACACCTTTTTTCATATATTTTTAGCACTTCTCATTTAGTATTACATCGAAATTTACAACAGCTAATAAACAACTCAGTCAATTTTTAGATAAACTGAAATTCTCTTTTTAAGGTCTGAAGCTAACAAAACAATGAGCATGAATAATCAAATATCTGTTAATAATATATAGACATTTAATATTATACAGATGTTCAGGTCTCAGCTAGTAGAATAAAAAAATGTAATGATAAATAATTTAACAATTATTTTGATGTAGGTGATTTTATAGAGAAGCTAAATCCAGCCCCAAAGTTGAGTTAAATTAAGAGCACAGTGCAAAAGTGGTGAACTTTACCCAATGTCTTTACATTTCGCTTGGAAAGAGAAAGAGGTGCAGTGATTAATTAAATCATGCACAAACATGAAAGAAAATGCAGCATCTATGGCAGAGTTCGTACAATTTTAAAGACCGTGTTGTTATGACCATGTTTTATTCTTCAACATATTTATTTTATTGAGCTATACATTTTTTTTTTGCAGTCTGTTAGTAACAATGTGCTTAATGGTACAGTTTAAAAGTTGTCCTGTTTAATCGGGATCCTTGGAAAGAAAATATAAAGAAATGAGGGAAGACTTTTCCACAGCACTGTAACTCAGTCAGATGCAGCTATTAACATTTCTCATGGTGCTTCTTCTCATGTTGCTTGTAGACACCACATCCTGAATCACAGCTGTCAAGCCAAAAAAAAACCCAACTACAATAATTAAATGCAGTCAGCTTGCAGAGGGACACCTTTTTTGGCCTCATCCACACAAATGATTTACTGTTAGCTGCTTTTTGCAAAGTGTTTCTCTCTTTTAAAAAAAAAAATGTAATTCTTGTTGTTGATTGGACTTTTTTCTCGATTCCTTCAGCAGCCCAGCCGACCTGCAGGAGGGAAGGGGGCCGCGTCTGGCTCGGCTTCAGCCTCTGCTGGGGAGATGAGCAGCAGCGAGCCCAGCACGCCGGCACAGACCCCCCTGGCTGCTCCGGTCATCCCCACCCTCCACTCCCCTGGAAACCCTCCAGCTCCCATCCCCAGCAAGGTCAGTGTGTGTCTGGATCAGAAGTTCTATTCACCCTGCGTTGGACAGATCTGATGTGTTTTACTGTTTATCTATACATTTTTCTTTTCTTTGAATGCTTATTGACCCATTATGAAGGAAGCTTCTGTGGCAGCACTTAGTCCACAACAAGTATTTATGCGAATGAGCAAAGCCTGCTTAAAAAGGCACTACCCATAGTCACATTAATTCATTCATACATTTTGTTTAACAGGATTTAATGTACCACCACAGTCAGTGGACTCTGAGTATAACCCACACAAGCCCAGCGAAGGAGTAAAATCAGATGTGACAACGTTGTCAGTATCTCTCCTCTAAATTTAAGTGTATTTTTTGACCCAGCTGTCACTTTGTGTTGACATCATCCAGCAGAGTCAGAACGAGAGCCGAAGGCCTGAAACGCTTTTTAGGCAACGTGACAGAATTTACCTTTGTTTTTGTGAATTATCTGCCTGTTAATGTGCTGATAACAAATCAACACCAAGATTTTATCTGTGTCTCTCGTTTTCTTTTGCATATTAAGTTGTATTATCTCATATTAAGTTGTATAATCTCTGATGTTTAAATTTTAAACATCAGAGATTATCACATCAACCTTTTGTAAAAATCGCCTTCTGAGTGTGTTGTTTTTTTTTTTTAATGAAATGTTAAAGTCGGAATAATCAGTCTAATTGGTATTTTGTCCCCTCAGGAAGATGTCACTATGGAAACACAGGTGCAGCGAGGTGGTGTGATGTGATGTTTCTGCACTTGAAGTATTGAAGTGTTGTTCTGCTCTCACTAACGTTTTAATCAGCTGAGGCGTGGCTCCTTTTTTAACCTGTGTGTGTGCAGTGATTGTCTCTGCTGCACGTTTATCACAGGATTCAGAGAGTGTTTAGAGGAGTGTGATTATCTGTGTGTGCACACTGGATGTGTGATACAGCATGTGTGTGTGCGTGTGTTTTCTCTCCACAGGTGAATTTTCTGCAGGTTTAATATTTAATGCGTAAGTGCTTCTAACACAAGGCTTTAAACCTGATTCACTGCTTTCGGTCTTCACTCTGAAGAATCATTAAAGAGAAATGACTCAGAAAAAGAAAAGAAAATGGAAGTTTGAATCCTCCTTTTGTGTTTTAGAGAGTTTCCTCTAATATGTGTTTATTTAAATCTCACTTTTCCCCTTCATCTTGTCCATATAACTGTTACCCAGGAAGAGGAGGCGCTGCGTAATCAAGTGAAGGATCTGGAGGAGAAGCTGGAGACCCTGAAGATGAAGCGCACGGAGGACAAAGCAAAACTGAAGGAGCTGGAGAAGCACAAGATCCAGCTGGAGCAGCTGCAGGAGTGGAAGACCAAGATGCAAGAGCAGCAGGCCGAACTGCAGAAGCAACTCAAGGAGGCCAAGAGGGTAAGGAGCCACAGATGGAGGAGGAGGGAGGGGATGCAGTGCAAATGCTCAGGCGAAAAAGTGTTAAAAAGCAGCAGTTGACTGCTAACAAAAACTATCCAGCAATTGCATTCCTTCCTTAGCTTCCAATGAACTACAAATTTAAAAATCTTATTAATTACTCTTAATTTAAGTCTGTAGGTTTTGAGATTATTGGGCCTAAACTCATCTCAACCTTTATTGCAGATTATTTATTTATTTTGGTGAAGTGTTCACAGTGTGTTTGATTAACAGCACCTGGCTGCCGCATACCTTCTTACTTTCTGTAAAATTATTATTAAAGGGGAATAAGGGGAAAAGTATACGATTTGCATGCAGTTTAAATAACATGCAGTTATGTAATACTTTGTTGAAACTAAGCTTTTCTGTGTGTAGGAGGCTAAAGAAGCTCTGGAGGCAAAGGAGCGTTATATGGAGGAAATGTCGGACACAGCGGACGCCATCGAGATGGCGACGCTGGATAAGGAGATGGCTGAGGAGAGAGCAGAGTCTCTGCAGCTGGAGGTGGATTCCCTCAAGGAGAAAGTGGATGAGCTCACCATGGACCTGGAGATCCTCAAGCATGAGATTGAGGAGAAAGGTACTGAGGAGCTGATTTTATCATTGTAGATGTTGTATCCAGGCCTCATTTCTGTTAAATCAGGACATGAACAATCAATACAAATACTGAAGTTTGAGTCTGGGTTTTAAAGTGTGTAAAATGAACATCAATTTAGAGTGAAAAGTTTGCAAGCTTTAATGACGAGCTTTTCTTTTTTGTATTGTTTTTGGGTTTCTGTCAGGCTCAGATGGTGCCGCCTCCAGTTACCATGTGAAACAGCTGGAGGAGCAGAACAGCAGGTTGAAGGAAGCTCTGGTCAGGTAGGTCCGCTGATGTCTTCATGAAAGCCACAATTATACTGAACTGAACTTTAATTCAGAACTTTACAAGCTCCAAAACACTGATGCGTGTTTTTGTGTCCAGGATGCGTGACCTGTCTGCGTCAGAGAAGCAGGAACACGTGAAGTTGCAGAAGCAGATGGAGAAGAAGAACGTGGAACTTGACTGTTTGAGAAGCCAGAAGGAGAAACTGCAGGAAGAGATGAAAGCGGCAGAAAAGACCATCGATGAGCTGAAAGAGCAGGTCAGTGGACCTTATGACTGAGCTGTATGTAGAGGAAGTGAAAGGTAGCTTCCCCCAGGCCTGTGATCTTTTAATTCGTGGGATGGATAACAGCAGAAAAACAACATGTGCTCTGTTTCAGGTGGATGCAGCCTTAGGCGCAGAGGAGATGGTGGAGACTCTGACAGAGAGGAACTTGGACCTGGAGGAGAAAGTCAGAGAGCTGAGAGAGACAGTCACAGATCTGGTGAGTGACAATCGCCCAGAACAAACATGGCTTAAAAAAAAAATCCCAAAGTGATTTTCAGTCCATAAACACTGATTTATTTCTCACTATCTCGTTTTACTGCTCAGACTGGCCTACCTGCATACATTCATAGTAATAAGGTCTGAAAAAATTGAAGTATTGCTGTTTGCTGACTCATTTCATTAATAATATGGGGCCGGGGTCATTAATATGCATTTGGAGCCCTCTGGTGTTTGTCATCACTGCAGCTTTTGTTGGATTAAAGTGCTCCTTTGGTGTGCACTGACCTAGAACAATGATCATATGATCCTACACAAGAAACTCGTCTGTCTTGTGCCTGTCATTAAAGAACGTTGTTTTTTCCAAGAATAAACAAAACATGAGTTTATACAAGCTGCAAAATCTCATTATTATCCCACAAGAATTAATTGATCTAGAAAAACAGAGACAGATTTCAAAAATCAAATTCAAAAAAAGGAGGTGGCCCTGATTGTTTGTGTGCACGTCTCCTTTGTGCAGGAAGCTATCAATGAGATGAACGACGAGCTGCAGGAGAACGCCAGAGAGACGGAGCTGGAGCTGAGGGAGATGCTGGATCTGGGAGCAGCGAGAGTCCGAGAGGCAGAGAAACGAGTTGAAGCCGCACAGGAGACCGTAGCCGATTACCAGCAGACCATCAAGAAGTACCGCGAGCTCACAGCTCACCTACAGGTAAACATGTAGAGGAAATATGTAAAATGTGTTTTCACATCTAACCTGTTAATCACGTGTTGGTGTCCTACAGTCAGTCAGTCACGATTGTTCTCATGTGTTTGCTGCAGGAGGTGAACAGAGAGCTGACCAGCCAGCAGGAAGCCTCAGCAGAGCTGCAGCAGCAGCCGCCAGCAGAGATGTTTGATTTCAAGATTAAATTTGCAGAGACGAAGGCCTACGCCAAGGTCAGAAACAATCACAGGGTTTTGGTCTGAATAATAAGTAGCTCTCATCCTCTTTTCACGTGTTTACAGGTTTTAAATCAAAACTTCTGATTTTAACTTTGGAGCTAAACAAAACTTCTAATGTCTGTGTATGTTTTAGGCTATTGAGATGGAGCTGAGGAAGATGGAGGTGGGTCAGGCCAACAGACACGTTTCTCTTCTGACCTCCTTCATGCCAGAGTCCTTCCTCCGTCACGGTGGAGACCACGACTGCATCCTGGTGTTGTTGCTCATCCCCAGACTCATCTGCAAGGTAAAAGCCACTGCATCTTTTAGAAACTGGAAGAAGAGACTTGCTCTTCGTGAGGTTTAAATATGTTTTTGTAACTGTTTACATGTCTTTTAGGCTGAGCTGATCAGCAAACAGGCACAGGAGAAATTTGACCTGAATGAAAACTGCGTGGAGCGAGCCGGCTTGAAGGGAGCTTTGGGTGAGCAGCTGAGCTTCGCGGGTGGTCTCGTCTACTCGCTCAGTCTGCTGCAGGCCACGCTGCACAAATATGAGCAGTAAGTTTCACCACAGACTCTAAACTAAAGATTAACAACTATTCTATCAGTTTTTTAAGTTGTAACTGTATTTTCAGTGTTAATGTCCTGGCTGTGCCGGACGCTGTTTCACTGCTTCCAAATAAAGAATTTTTTCAGGGGTTGCTTATCATTAGAGTAACTCCTCCATACGCTCTTCTTGTGCTTGTCAGAGCTCTGTCTCAGTGCAGCGTGGAGGTCTATAAGAAGATCGGCTCTCTGTACCCAGAGATGAGCGTCCATGAGCGATCTCTGGACTTCCTTATTGACCTGCTGCACAAAGACCAGCTGGATGAGACCGTCAATGTGGAGCCGCTCACCAAGGCCATTAAATATTATCAGGTACACACAAACAAACTTAATGCATGATTACTGCAGTTTAATATAACTGTGTTTTATTAAAACAAAGTATTTAATGTCTAATATTCTGCCTTATTTTCATTATATTTATATTAGTTATTTTTATACTATAATAGATTTTCAAGATATTATGGTATATTTTTCTATATTGTATTACAAAATTCATTTGCATTATGATGAAAACATGCAATTTAGACACTGCTTGTTTAATGATATTTGTCCTTTTTCAGCACCTGTACAGCATCCACCTGGCAGATCAGAATGAGGACTGCACCATGCAGCTCGCTGATCACATCAGAGTGAGTATCGACATCACCTGCAGTCTCTGAGGAATCTGTAGGAAGTTTATAAACCCCATCGGCCCTCAATCCAGCTTCGTTTTAATCTTTTTTTCATGTATTTTTATTAAGATGCTTCTGTTTCTGCTGCTTAAAGAAAATAGACTTCACTGGTTACTCGTGGCTTATGTTCATGTGCAGTTTACCCAGAGTGCCTTGGACTGCATGGCTGTGGAGGTGGGTCGTCTGCGGGCATTCCTGCACGCGGGTCAGGAAAAAGCCGATCTCGCCGTGCTGCTGAAGGATCTGGAGACATCCTGTAGTGACATCAGGCAGTTCTGCAAGAAGATCCGTCGCAGAATGCCTGGAACTGATGCGCCCGGCATCCCAGCGGCACTTAGCTTCGGACAGCAGGTAACCATAGTGACCAAACCATCAAGTTAAAAAAAAAAACCCCAAAACAACAAGAACCCCAGATCTATGGTGAAAGTCACAGTAAAAAAATTCTTTTTTTTTTTTTTTTTTTAAATCTGTTTTTCATTTCATGTTCGTTTTCTTCGTTTTTACCTTTTTACCCAACAGGTGTCAGACACCCTTTCAGACTGCAGGAAACACCTGACCTGGGTGGTGGCAGTCCTGCAAGAAGTGGCAGCAGCCGGAGCTCAGATGATGTCACCTCTTGGTGAACAGGAGGGGCTGTCGGCCGTCAAACTGGAGGACGTGGCGTTCAAAGCTGGAGAACAAGTACATTACATTACATTAGTACTTAATTGATAAAGGCCAAGTGACCTGACTGAGACGTATGTCCAGGACACTGCTTAGAGTCATTTGTAATTCAGAATTGTGGCTGACAACAAAAAGTAATATTGATTTAGGTGCAAAAATTCTTTTATAGCAGAATATTTCAATTAAATGAATTAAAAACAATGCAGTGACACAGTGACAACAGTTTCCATTAGAAGTCATCTTGCAGCAGGAATTATTGGAAATTTTGCGAGCCAGCAATTTTTTGAATGAACTCAATGTGAGCTGAGAAAGTGTTTATGTAACGGAAACTATTATAAAAGTCTCACCTGCTAATCGAAGGAGTTCATGCACTTTGACTTTTGTTGTGTGTCTGAGCATGTTTATGGACAACTGTTTTGACAGCCTCCTGGACAATCATACTTTCGTTTTCAGATCTATGGATCCCAGGGTGCCAACCCCTACGAGTATCTGCGACAGTCCTGTAGCATCGTCATAGCAACCATGAACAAGATGGCGACTGCTATGCAGGAGGGAGAGTATGACTCAGAGAAGCCTCAAAACAAGGTAATTAGCTCAGTGTGGGGCCACTGTGAAGGTGTGTCGGTATTTTAGTTCTGGCTTTGTGAACCCAGAATATTATTTTCATATTACTCCGTTTTTCTTCCAGAACCCTCCGCCAGTAGATGTGCGCGCGGCAGCTCTTCGAGCAGAAATCACAGATGCAGAAGGACTCGGCTTGAAGCTGGAGGACAGAGAGACTGTCATCAAGGAGCTGAAGAAGTCTCTCAAGATCAAGGTAGAGAGAAGCAGCAAATTCACTGTGAATAAAAACATTAAAAACACAGAACTGCCGAATCTTTTGTCAGGTTAGAGCTCATGCAGCTGAAATGATAGGTATGTATCTGGAGTTTGTGTAATTGTGTTTTCTGAACTGGTCAATGTTCACATCTGTACACACTGAGGGAATCTGCTCCAAAATATCTGAAGAAAAGTTACAAATTCTGCAGAGACACAGTGTTTTGATTTAGGGGGGTATGTGTGCTTTTTCAGGGAGAAGAGCTGAGCGAGGCGAACGTGCGTCTCAGCCTGCTAGAAAAGAAGCTGGACAGTTCATCCAAAGATGCAGACGAACGTGTTGAGAAGATCCAAACTCGACTGGATGAAGCTCAGACTCTGCTAAAGAAGAAGGAGAAGTAAGAATAAGAACACGTCTGTAGATTACTGAGATCTACAGTTGTGTGATGTTGTCCTCTCCTCTGCAGAGAGTTCGAGGAGACGATGGATGCTCTGCAGGCCGACATCGATCAGCTTGAGGCAGAGAAGGCCGAACTGAAGCAGAGAATCAACAGCCAATCAAAGATGACCATCGATGGGCTGAGAGGAACCGGGCCGTCAGGAATCGCCTCCATTGTCACAGGAATGGCTGGAGGTGAGTGAAGCAGCTGCATAACATGCTCTTAGTTTGGTGGTTCTCTGGTAATGGATAAATTCCTACTTTAACTAACCTACCTGATAATCACACTGCAGGATTGATACTGAATTTTGTGGTTATATATCATTATTTTAACTCCAGTTTAATACCTTTCCTCAACAACCAATGATTCTTCTCTCCGTATAACTCTTCTTTAATTCCTCTTATTTTCACCTACTCATTCTTCAGAGGAACAAAAAGGTATCTACTTGCTTCTATTGGCATCTGATGTGATGATGCATGCTTATTTATTTTATTTTTTTACCTTTAGTGGTTCACTCGCATGATATGAGAGGAGTTAAACATGACATGCATGTGTCTGCAGGTCTGGAAATTCCAAGGTGTCAGAAAACAAACCCATTCACTACAAATAATCGTACCACTAAACCAGGAAGTTGTAGCACAAGAAAGAGCTTTGAATTACATTGAAATAAATAATCTGACAGTGGATCAAACAGCATTATATTGTTTGTGTTGTACTCTGTATCTAAAAGTCTTAGTAAACCTTGTAGGAACTCATTTGTGTATATGCATTGTTTTGGCATGCACACCATATCCCTCCCATGTTTTTAAGGACATCTGCTTATTATTTATGCATATGTTTGTATGCAAGTCAGTCAGAATGCACAGGAATGGCATCTGCCAAATAAATGCAGTGGAATAAAAAGTCAAATGTATTTTTGCTTCCACCGCCGTGCACCTCTAGCATGCAAGAGGATTATTTACTTTTTCATCAGAACTCAATGTTAAAGACGAGAGTGCAAAGCTGTGGTCAGAGGGTCAAACGAATGTGAAAATACTGCCAACATTCAGGTTTAAATAAAGCTTTGGCTTCACTCAAATACTCATAAGGCGTTCCTGTTATCGTTCACAGCGAACATGGTGTCAGGTGTCGGCTCTGGATCGGGCGTTCAAGTGATCGACTCACCTCTGCTGACTCAGCAGATCGAAGCTCAGAGGCTCTGCATCAAACACCTGAAGAACGAGAACAACAGGCTGAAGGTAACGAATGCCTCTCCACCACCTCAGCATGCGACGGATGCAACAGTGAAGTCACACTTTAGAGGTCAAAGAACCTGCAGAGGCTACACAAATAACTGAAGAGTGAAATTATTCCTTCATTAAACACAACAAATATGGTTAAAAAAAAAAAAACTTGTAGATTTTCAAAGCTGAGATTTTACTTTGACTTCCACATGGTTTGAGGCTTTTTGAGTTAAGATCACAACACCTAAAATTAGATGGATTATTTTTATTCACCATCAACATGTGTTCTCCAACAGGCGGAGAAGATGCGTGCTCAGCTCGCCTCTCTGCCTCCTCTCAATGTGACCAAGCTTCCCTCCAAAGACGGACGTCCTGAAGTGCTCTCCAGCGCCCTCTACCGTAAGACCGATCAGCTCCTGGAGACATTGCTGCAAATGAGTGCCAACGTCAAGGTGGTGGACATCACTGGAAAATCTCCTGGTATGTGACATTTCTTCCTCGAGGAAAGGAATTCATAAATATTTGACACGACAGTGTCAAAAGCAGCACAGTTAGACTGAATAACTTTTAGCTGAGTGAAGAATTAATGTGCAAAGAAAACTAAAATGTTCTCCTACCTGATATCTCACCACCAAGAGTAATTCTTTTGATTAAACTGGCATTTTCCCATTTCTGTAGGCTAAAGCAGGTTAGGTAACAGGAAGTCTTCATAATATTTGCCTTGTATTGTTTGTGTTGTCTGCTAAATCTATAGAATCCTGGATGATCTTAACTTAATTACACCAGAAATCATGTGCAAATATTTAGAACTGATTGTTGGGCACTGATTTCAGAGATTTTCTCATTTTGTTTTTGCCCTGCAGTGACCCCTGGTGCTCAGCTTCTGGAACAGACAGCTAGACTGCAGTCCCTGAATGACACTCTGGACAGACTGAAGGTGCAAATAAAACACAAAGCTGTGAAGCACAGAGAGAATAAGCTGATAAAAATGCACAAAAGTTACATTAAAACATTACTGTTCAAGCTGATGCTGCACTTGAAGTGCTCACCTTAGTCTTCATCTCTTCTGCTTCTGTCAGGACGAGGTAGCAGAACATGTCGTCAACCTGCAGCCCGGCGCTCGAGTCTCATCTGATTTCGCCACGTTCCCTTCGACCTCATTTGTTAAGGTAAGTCTGCTGGTCCATGCACTCTGGTAAAGTTCGGTTTTGACTTGGAGGTGGATGAATGAAAGCTTTTGGTGGTCTCACAGTAGCAACGGGGTACAAATACTTGTGAATTTAAAGTTCTAAAGCCGACTGCTTTTCTGTGTTTAGGTGAAGGAGGAGAAGAAGGGTGACACGGTGCTGGTGGGAAGGGTCATGGTGCCGTGTCCTCGCGGTCAGGAGCAGGTCCACCGCCTCGTCCTGTCACAGTCGGAGCTTTGGCGAGTTCACAGTCTGCTGCGGACCTAAACATCACATGCCCCGCCTTCCCGCCAGCCGCACCAAAACACTCCACCACCATCAGCTTTTTCTCCAGGGCCAAACAAGTCAAACCAGGAGGCTTTTTAGGTTATTAGCTGTGAGATTACAACCTGCAGCTCTGGCATCAAAGTGCACAGGTGAAGGCTAAAACGTAGAAATATAGAAGTCTAAATTTGTTAGTCGACTGACAAGCAGCTTATTGGCAACTGTGTTAGTCACTGTCACATTAAGTTTTGAAGACTGAGAAGTCTTCCTCAGATTTTTAGCGTTTTTAAATGTCGAGGGTTTTCATGTGTTATTTGAATATCAGTGGAATCTACACTGATGGCTTGAAAAACATTTCTTGTAATTATTCCTATTTTAAGACATTTTAAAAGAACTGAGAAAATAACTGGGGAGATTAACTACTAGTGATTATTTTCAGTCCAGGTCAGAGGCTAAAGAGAAGGACTGTTTTGTTTTTTCACACAGCCAAAATCAGACTGCACATCTTTGCACATGTGACTCGTTTCAGGCAACTCTGCATTTGACTGAGGCCTTGCTGGCTGTAAATTGGAACCTGGATGATGAGATTGTGATGCCATCCTTGTAATTTACGTCTAGATTTTGTTTTATGGCCAGAAAAACAGAGATAAAAGCGACAATGCTCTTGCATGCTGCCCAGATTCACCAAATCTATGTAGT
Organism: Haplochromis burtoni; assembly: GCF_018398535.1. Classification (NCBI taxonomy): domain Eukaryota; kingdom Metazoa; phylum Chordata; class Actinopteri; order Cichliformes; family Cichlidae; genus Haplochromis; species Haplochromis burtoni. Next base: position 418,942 of record NW_024582537.1, on the reverse strand, counting down.
AGAAAATGAGCCAGCCTCCTCCTGCACCCTGGTGTGGTTTATATTTGGCCAGAACATTGGATGTTGTTTCATATTTCCCGTTTGCAGTTATTGCCTAACGAGATGTGAAGAATCATGAGCCTGTGCTGTAAACTTTCATGAGGTGTCACTGTGACGTTCTCCGTTTTAAGAACATTGCTGTAAAAGGAAAGGAGCACTGAAATGATGGATTTGCCAGTTTAAGTGAGCGGGCATTGACACGGTTTTTTTGCACATTTAATTTAAATACTGAGCCTTCTGAAGTTAAATACAAACTGAGGGTTTTAGTGTTTACCTCTGTGGCTTTGCTGGCTGCACAGAACAGAAAAACAAAACAAAAACATTAAGCTCAGTGGTTTTCCTGAAATTCTTCTGCAGATTTACACACAATCTGGCTGCACTTTAGCCAGAGCATTACATGGTTTAAATTATTTCACATATACTACACTTTTGGTGTAACCTGTAACTGTGTATTTTATTGGCTTGGTATAAATGACACACTGGTCGCACTGGTGATATTCGACTGCATTGCTTGTGTTCTGCTGAGCTTCCCGTTGCTGTAGATTTTGTAAACTTTGTCCGAGCCTTAAACCTGCAGAGAGCCTTTTGGTAAAGATCAGTCACCTGCCTTATTTTAGATTTGTTTCAACCAAACATTGTTTAAGCAAAGCAACATCTTTGCCAAAGAGTCTTTGTTTTTCTTCACATCTGCCATGTTTGATTTTCAAGAAGCTTTTAATTTATTATTAATTTGTCTAATAGACTGTTTTGTTTACACAGTGCTGTCATAACTTGAAGTTTTATTTATTAATGGGAATCTAAGTAACTGTAGTTAAAGAGGGAAATGCAGACATCTCTTATTTATTGGTTGTAATATTTATCTGTGCTCTCAGTGAGCAGCTGATGTACTGAAACTGCAGCTTGTCTTACCTTTTTCCTTGTGTGGCTTCCTGCTCATGCACAACCAATAACTGATCAATAAAAACATTAAAACAAGCATTTCACCGTCTTGAATCTACTGTGGGTTAAGCAAAAACAATAATTTACATCTAAAACATGTAAATTTGTTCAAATTTTGTTTATTTTAACATAAAAACATTTTCTAGTTGCGAATTTGACCTTAAAAACAAACAAAAACATCAGAGATGTTTCCATTTAAATGTAATTCTAATTTCAACATAATCTTTAAATTAAAAATATGTACATTAAAAGTGTAAAAAATAGTTTCACGTCGTTGATTTCAATATCCAGTCGCTTGTTCTGATTATTGCCACGCTGATCTTCTGCCCAGGACTCTGTTTGTGATTCTCTAAAAGAGACACACAGTCATTGATTCGATTCACACAACGTTACAGTTTGACACAGCAAGCAGTCTTAAAGACATCTGTGGTTTCAATCATACAAACTGCTTTAACACACAACTTTCTTCTAATTTGAGCGCGTGAGGCTCATTTATAGGAACATGTAATTGGAGTGCTCGAAGCACGGGCACATGAATGACAAAAGGTGTTTGTACCTTGTTGAAAAGTTGTGCATTCAGTCGGTAAGTGTGATACTCTGCTTTCCTTCGTTCCTCCTCTCTCCTCCTCTGCACCTCTGGCAGATTCTCGTATATCCTGACGGAGAGACAGTGTTCAGTAGAAGATAGACTGACACTGATACTGTGTGAGGTACAGTTATGGTTCTGATGTTGTCACATAAAATGAATCATAACAGCAGCTTACTGTTTGGACCTCTGGATCATCTCCTTCCTGGGAACGGCCCTCTGGAGCAGAGCAGCGCCTTCAGAGAGAGAAACAAACCATAATTAAAAACTAACTGAATAACTCTCTAAGCTAAATCAAAAAAGACCTTATAGTCCCTCAGGTAACTTTTACTGGATATAAGAAGGACAAGTGGACAGATTATCAGCTCAGTAAACTAAAAGTTCTTTGAGCAGCATCCATCCCCTCCGCTGTTTGGTACCTGCAGGCCTTGGCAGCCTCCCAGCTCCTCCTGGGTGGTTAAATAGATCCCCCCTCTCTTGGATTAAAGCAGCTTGTAGCTTCCTCTCCTCCACCTGCAGAAACAGACGATTCACCCTCTGCATGGACCGGGAAATAAACTCTGGACGATGCATCTCCAAGGCCTCCTGCAAAGTAACAGGAAACCGACAGTGTTACCTTTTTAATTGGTATTATGATGGTAAAGTTTATCTTGCTGACACCCATGATAGAAGCCTTTAAGTAAGTAATTTACACGTCTGAAATTCAAATGTTTTCATACAATTCCTACGAGTATAATTCTCTAAAGAGGAATATAAGCTAACCTGAAGTGACATGTATGCTGGACCAGAAGACATATGTTTAGGATCAAGCTCTGGCTCCAGTTCAGGCTCAGAGTGATGTTTGCTTGTGTCCTCATGCACTTGTCTCTGTCTGAGCGGCTGTCTCCATGGGTTGATTCTGCTGTATGGTTCAAACCAGGCGATGTTTGGTCTCTCTTCCTCCGGCTGGTTCTCCTTCCTTGCCTCTGACAGCAGGCCGTCAGCAGAGATGAACCATGAAACGGCTGAAAAAGCCCACAGAAAAAAATTTAACCAAGAATAAAACAGGGATTTAATTTATAAAATGAAAAGTTACAGTTAGCTGCAAATAGGGATGGAACCGGTAATAGCACCAGTTCTAACATTTCCTGAGATTTTTTTTCCTGAGATGTCACACACTTTGGATTCTAGCCAATCATTTTACCTTTCCGAGGATAGTAGGCGGGCCAAGGTACGTACGTTCTTTTAGAGCAGAGCTACAGATTAAAAATGCCCAAGGCGAAGCGGTCAAAAGTCTGGCTGTACTTCACAGCAAAAGATGCAAACTCAGCAGCCTGCAACAAGTGCTTTAAGGTGATACTGTGCAAAGGAGGAAACATCTCGAATCTGATGAAACACCTGGCGACGGATAGCGGTTTTTTAAAACCCGAGAAATGCACCGTATTTGATAGCTTGTTGCAAGACCTCACACCGAGTGCAGGTGTGGTGCCTGTTATCGGACCCGGAGTTAGCCAAATCCCCCAAGAACCCGAAGAGGAGAGTCCTGGCCCCTAGCCCTGCCAGTGTAGCAGAAATGATGACGGATGATGATGCAGCAGCAGCCGTTCTTGTCTGGGTGAGTCGCTTAATGTTGTTCGTGTGTATTTTACGTTGAGTAGGCTAACCACGTTATTACATTAATGTACGTAAGGTGAACTAGCAAACACCGTCGTAGTTACATGCGGCTGTCCTCTTGTTTGATGGCAGATACTCTCTTCACCCTGGCCAAAAAGGCTAAAATGACCAAAGAAAAAGTAGAAAACAGGTAAACATGAGAGGTTTTTGGACAAAGTTTGTGTTCTCCATTCTTTAAGCACCGGCACCGTTTCAAAAGTACTGGTTTGACACCGGTATCGATAAAACCTAAACGATACCCATCCCTAGCTACAAATCGTTGCTAGTTTACAAACCTTTAGGGTAAGGCTTTGGTGGGGTTCTCTTGCTCCTCCTCCACCCTCGTCTTTCTCTCACTACGCTGGACGAAGACAACGAGATCTGCTTGAAAGCTCTAGCTCCTCCCGGGGAAGGGAACGTGGTTCCAACATCTCTGGTGTGTCGTCGAGTCCCGTTATGAACAATCTCCAGGTCACCTGTGTGAATTTGGACTGAATGTATATTAACTCCATCACATGTGCTTCACTCGTGTTAAAACACACTCCTGCCTTATTTTCAGGAGAAAGCCTAAAAGCGTGACAAACACAAATGAATACATTTTATGCCAAGGAATTTTAACAGAAATGTAATCTTAGCACAGACGATTTCCCAAAGATTTTACAGCACCAGCAGCTGGTGCCAATAAACCTTTACAAAAAGGATCAGAATGTTCTTGTATATCACAATTTTAACAAAATCTGATGAATCAGTGGGACATGCGTCTTCTCTGACCTGCCTGGATTCTTTTGTTCACCAGTTTAATGGCCTTCCTACCCGGCAGACTCCGGGAAGTCCCGTGGTGTGAAGGGACGCTGTAAGTGCTGGTCGACGATACAGAGTCAGCAGCAACCTGAAGACATCAAATGTTATAAAAAGTTATAATTTTTCACTCACCTGCCACTTTGTTAGGTAATGTTCAACTACTCATTATTGTAAATATCTAATTAGTCAATTATATGGCAACAACTTTGTGCTTTTAGGCATGTGGAGATGGTCAAAATGACTCGCTGAAATTCAAACTTAATATTAAGGTTATTTGCATGACTTTGAACATGGCATGGTTGTTGCTACCAGACGGGCTAGTCAAAGTATTTCAGAACTTGCTGATCTACTGAAACACAACCATCTCTAGTGTTTACTTTTGCTTTACAGATTAGTGAACTTTCCTTAAGATCGGTTTAATAATCTCTTACTCAGCAGCACGCAGATATACATACCGACTGATCAGTGCTGGTTGTCACTGACAGTGCAGAGGCGTGAGGAGGCTTTCTGTTTCTTCCTCCACTGTCCTTCCTCTCTTCTTTTTGCTTGTTGATGGTGTTGTACAGTTTACTGAGGCTTGGGGCGCTTTTCAGGTGCTGTACTTTGTGGGGGCCAAAGACTCGGATCAGTCGGGCTGTGTCCACAGTGGACATGGAGCCAGACGTGGTAGACAGGGTCTCCGACACATGTCTGTCTCTGGGAGAGGCGTACTGGCTCGGGGAGGAGCTGTGGGAGAAGCTGGAGGTGAGGGAGGCGTGGCTGCCATCCTCTGTAGACCGGCAGGTTTCATCAACACGAAAGCTCAGTTGAATGGGAGATTCAGTTTTTCTCTGTCCTCTTAATTTACTCCCATCTTCTCTGACTTCACCTCCTACACTCCTCTTAATCTCCCCCAAAGTCTGCTTTATTTCTTTCTTCCTCTTTGACACATCTTCTCTCCTCCTCTCCTGTTCTGGATGATAACCAGTCACCTTCTGTGCATCACACACATTAAATCCCCTTGCACTTTGAATAAGGCGAGAAAGGTGCTCTAAACGCTCCAGAAGTGATGCTTCTCTGTCACTGCTGGGATGCAACTCCTCCGTGGTCCACTGATCGCAGAACTTTTGCCACAACTGGTCCAGAGGGTGCTCAGAACCCCTCTGCTGCTCACTTCCTGTCTGAGGCTCAGAGGTTTGAACCCAGTGAGTGTTTCCTTTACCGTAGTCCATTTCAGAAATAAACGGCTGAAACCTCTCAGGGTGAGACTCGCTTTGATGGTGTTGGGTGAACTGGATTGGGCTGGTCCCCTGGTCTCTCTTGAAGGTTTCTTGATTCCTCAGTAACGATTCCTCGATAAAAGTGACAGAAACCTGAGAAGAAGGCTTTAGTCTTTGGCTCACAGTCTGCAAGCTTTTATTCGATGTTGTAGAGGCATCTGTCAGGAGACACACATACACAGAAAAATTACACACAGTAACAGGACACCAAGAACCAGCTAGTTTTCAGACACAAAACTGTCCAACTTAACATTTACAGCAACTTCATAAAATTAATGAACTCACATGATTACCTTTTTTCCACATACTAGTAACATAATGTTTCAGAATCAAACCAAAGAAATAAAGGAGGTATCCAGTGTGAATATGCATGCGTCGTGTTCAGGTTACCTCTCTTCCTATTTTCTTGCATGGTCAAGTTGGCAGTTTTCAGCCTCTTGCTGTAGATGCCCTCTGTGTGTCTGATAGTCACTCCGCGGTCCAACCCTGGGTCCTTGTTCCCGAGGACGTCACTGCTAAAGTGAGGAGGCACGGCGTCGTCTGAGCCTAGTTAGAATTCAATACTCTCTGTTATCTCATGAGGAGTGGCATTCAGAGCAAAACACGACTATTCTTCTTGTAAAAGCAAAACAACAACAAAAAAAACCAGTTAAAAAAAGTAAGCGAAATATTTTGGGTAAATATTTTGAAAAGAAATGAAGATGTTCAGGGACAGCCTGCGCTTGTCGTCTCAGGGTCTCAGCCCTGCCTTTGTTTCACCCAGCCCCTGAACATGAATAATTAATGTGCTGCTTGGTGTACATTACAAAGAACCAGCTGCTACCCATTCAAGCACAGGAGAAATGAGAGCTCACAATTCAATTCCCAGTACGCCTCTGAATTCTTATTTCTAATCCTTTGAACATGTTTTACAGCTTGCAGTGTGATTTACGAAAGCATTAAAGATGCAAAAATGGCCCCAAAAATTCACGTTATAGACATAAATAATATATTTTGTTCAAAGAAAAGAAAAAAACCACTCTAAACTCACCAGGTATGAAACTGTGGTTTAAGATCTAACAGTGTGAACAGACTACAAGCTGCGAGCTGAACTGCAGATGTTAAAATCCTCATCTTGTGACACTTCAGCACAGCAATATGGGAACAAGGCTGAAAAAGAAAAAAAAAATCTTTGATAAATGTACCTGTGTGGGTGCTCTCCATGGTGGTGTCAGATGCCTCTGTGGAGGAGAGATCAGCCTCTGTGTGAGGGACATAGAAGACCTCCTCACTGCCATGAGGTTTATAAGGCAGCAGGACAGGCACTGAAGTAGGAGGGAGATGCAGTTGGAATCAGTTGGTATTATGACTGATGTATTGCTGAAATGACAGACAATTAAAAAAGGGAAAAAAAAAACTACCTGGGGTTTCTGTGTTAAAGGGTCTTGTTGAAATTTCAGATCTTTCACGTGGTGTAAAGGGCTGTGCAAACGTGGTGGTCATCCTCTCCTGAGGCACAACAGTTTTAAAAACAGTAGAGCTGTTGGATCTTTCAGGCAGCCGCTGTCGTGATGGCTCTCTGGTGTCGCACCACTCAGGTGGACTGGACAAACCGACACCTTCATCCGGACTGCTGGCGGCTGATAATGAATGTCTCAGGGGGACAAATTCTTTAGGTGGTAGCCCTGAGATTACATCAGCCTGACTAGAGTAAACTATAGAGGTGAAGCTGGGATCTGTAGCTTTGGGGGGCAGAGTGAGATCGACATGTGAGATGTGACCTGTACGGGCGGAGGTTTCAACTACAGATGAGCCTGTGGCCTGATCTAAAACATGACTAACACCCATACCAGAAGCAGATAACTTACTATCTGGCCTGAATGACTGTGTGCTGTTGTATCTGACAGTCACATCTACTTTATCTAAACCCTGTGAGGGAGGAAGCGGCTCTTCAAACTGGCCTCCCTCAGTGTCTTGCCTCTTCTGAGGTGCTGGTGCAGACTGAGTTACATTTTGATTCGTGCTGTGCAAACTGTTACTAGATCCATGCACTGATGATTGTTCCCTGGTTGTTGTTTGTAGTAAATCAACCCCATGCTCTTCAGTCAGTTCTAAAGAAAGCTGCCTGTCTGTTGTTGTGGTTCTGACGGCTCCTGATGAGAGCTCGGTCAGGCGGAGGGGCTCTGGGGCTGGGCTGATGGGAGGTGGGGAAGTGGAATTTGAGGGGGAGGTGGAGCTTCTGTGGGTGGCGATAGTGATGGATGTGAAGACCTGAGGTTTTTTAGTAGGAAGCATCACTCCTTCTCTGGCAGCAATTTCACAAACTCGAGCTTCTAGGTCTGACTGAAGAGCAGTTTGTAGCAGTGTCCTGGAGTCGCGGGTGGTCCTACTCAGGCTGTGCAGCAGCTGGGTTGGCTCATTTATAGCATCCCTAGGAACAGCAAACGTCTCCGCAGATTGAGATGGATCAAGCTCCCTTGAGATTTTAACACTGGATGCTACACTGCTCTCTGTATCTGTGCTGAACTGGCTCTGAAAGAGGCAAAAAACAAGTCTGTGTCAAATAGGGAGACCAGGAAAGGACATTGTTGGTGTTATACGTGTTCTTCATTCACCACACATCAAATATTTTTGCACTGCAAACCTGCATGTGAACCATAACTGGTGACAGTTTTATTATTATTATAATTTGTCTACAACAAATTAACATTTGCCCACAGCAGTCCTGCAACACACCAGTTACCTTGAGTATGAGAGCTGTCCAGACACGTTTAGCAGATGATAAATAAACGTTTACACAAATTTAGTTTAAAATGCATACAAACGTACATATTTACATTTTATAATTCACTATATTTAAGTACATTGCTACAAATTACATACGGCGGTTGCCTACTTTGTAAAGTGCAGTAATTAAGAGTCGTTCTTATAATAATTACCTTTATGGGATTTTTTAACAGCAGTTCTCGCTTGATCTCTTCTATCCGCCTTCTATCTTCTTCGTCCAGCTGCAGAGGCTCACACTGCTGTCCTGATAGCTTCAGCTTAATCCATTCTGCAACATTAAGACACGCTTTTTCATCTGACAAAGACGTCTTTGATGTCTTATGCTACAATTTAAATAGGATCACAATTTAAACTAGATCAAATCTAAACAAATTTGAAGGGTCAAGTTGTGCAGCTAGTGGTCAGTGCGGCAGGTGAATTTTTGAACTTATCTAAAATGTTAAAACCTTAGATGTAAGAAACTCATTCATGAGTGCATGTTAATTGTTTTACCTCTAGCTTTGCTCTCCTCTTGGTCTGAAATGCTCGGTGTACTGGAGACCATGGTGGATGGAGATTCACTCTGCAGCAACTTGGCCACTCTGGCTGTCAGTGAGCTTTCACAGCTCCCATCACTCATCACTCCTTGATCAGCATCCTTGAGGATGGGTGAGGAGGACCTGCTCTGTGAAGCACCTTCAGAGGGAGTGTTTTCCTCCTCCTCCTCTGGGACATCAACTGAATCTGTAGGCGTAGAAGTAAGCTCTTGTGTACTCACAGCTGGTGGAGGTTTGATGGCCACCGGCTGTGTGGGGGCTTTGTCAGGAGGTGCAGCACTGCAGCCCTCAGGCTCTGTCCGGAAGGCTGATTTGGAGAGGACAAGTGACATCCCTGCACCATTAACATTGCTATCTTGTGGTGTTTTGTATGCCACTTTGGTTGGTGCAGTAAAAACAGCTTGTGTGGATAAATAATCAGATTGCAACGATCGATTTACACCTTTCTGACCAAAAGAGCTTTTCATCATCTTCTCTGAGGTCAGCATGGAGTCAGAGGAGGATCTGGTCCAAAGCAGTGAGGAACATGTTCTTTGGTCTCCAGTTGTAGAGGACGAGGAGAAATCCTCAAGTCTGCTGGTTTTCTTCTTCAGTAATGGGGATATGTCCTGATCGGGGAGAAGACGGGGGCTAATGGGGGAGGTTGAGGAAGCCGCAGAAGACCCAGTGGACATCATGGTCTCTGCATGAGAGACCAGTTTACGGATTTCCAACAAGGCCTTGGAGCTAACGAAAGAATCTTCTGCACTTTGATCTGCACTACGACTCGTTTGTAAAAGCAACTCCAAGCTTCTTTCTCTGTGCCTCTCCTTGACAGCTGGTGGCATGTCAGGGTTAAATTTGTCTTCTACCTGGCTGATTCCCCCACTGCTGCTTAAACTGCTGTCCTTCTGCTGTTGGCAAGGCTGCAGTATGGAAGAACGAGTGTTTTCATTGGGTGAGGTGTAAGGTGCCAGTTTGTGTTTACTCTGTCTAGCTTCTGTATGTGATGTAGGAGAAGTCCACCTGGCCTGCTCTGGGATAGTTGCCGCTGGACAGAGACTGTCCAGGCTGAACGGTATGGATATGCTGGAGTCTACTGACAGAATGCTGGACTGGGAAAACTCCTCTTTGTGGGGACTGCCACCTGAAAACACAATACCATATTTCAAACTGTAAAACCCCTCAAATTTGGGTACTTAAATAGGTGTGTGAACAGGATATATGACCACATTTTCAAGGCCTGAGGAATTTTTAAAATCTCAACAGCTTTTCATAAAAGTAAACCTGTAATAGTAATTGTTGAGGTTAGATACCCTCGGAGGGTTGAGTGCTTTTAGTTGGGGTTCCAGTAGATCCTTTAATTGTGCAGAACTCAGTGGGAGAGAATTCAGGCTCTCTGATTGGTCCCCTGGGCACAAACGGAGTCAGGATTGTAGATGGAGACTGGTCTATACCCAAGTTACGAAGATACAACTGGAAAAAAAACCAAAAAAACAGAGAGAAGACCAGATAATAAAGTGTAAGTCTAAACATAGAGTATTTTTCCCAGGTTTTTTTTTTTTTTTTTAAATTTACCGGAATTCGTTCATCAATGTTGAGCTCTCGAGGCTTGGGGAGAGGTGGTGTTGACAGTTTTGAAGTCCACGAGGGTACGTAGTTATCAATTTCTAGGCTGACAACAGATGACGTCCCAATGGAAGTTCCTAACTTTACTCCGCTGTAACTATCTTGAGAACTCGAAAGTGTCAAGTCTCGATCAAGTGACACATCACTGAAGTGACCGAGGCTTGTGAGATGTGAGGTTTGAATTGTATTGGTTTGATCATGATGATGAGCATCATCATCCTGGTTTTGACTCTTGTCTCTTTCTGAAGGGCTGTCGATCTGCTGATCTTTTTGAACTGACATCACAACTGTGCTAAGAGAAGAGTGAGACTGTGACCTGCCTAGGGGTGAGGCAGAGGGTGGTACTGCAGACCTCGTGTTCTCCTCATCAGCAAGAGCACTGCCCACTGCCTCCGTTCTTCTTGGAGAAGAATAGCCAGAAGGTGCTGTTGAGGAGGTCTGTGTGGCAGCACCTGAAACAAGAGGCTGCTGTAAACTCCTAATCTTCTGACTAACCAGTTCATTCAGGCTGCCAGATACTGCGTCATAACCTTTCTGTTTAGAGGGGATGCTAGAAAATCCCTGCAGTGACAGTCTATCAAACAAAGACACCTTGCCTGAACTCTGATTTGCCCTCCACGCATCTACTTTCTGCATATAGTTTAGACTTGGGAGGGACTGGACTTTTGCAGAGGCAGCATCCTCTTGGCACTGAGTGGCTGTGTTTGTGTTATGGGTGCAAACTACAGGAAAAGCTGGTTGTTGAGAAATTTTTGTGACTGACTGATAAGAGTTCTCTTTACTAGATTCAGTGGAGGAAAGGTGCCCCAATTTATCCTTAACACTGGATTTGGTTGGGGCATTAAAAATCCCTGGAGTGGACTGAGACTGTGGAAGAAAACCCAGGTAGGAGCCATCCAACCCTGTATGGTTTCCTGAGGACCAGAGGTCTTGCTCTCTGCAAACCCGTTCAACACCTGTTGAAAATGGCCCTGTCCATTGCATACCAACCACATTTGTTCTACTCGCACTTGGCTTCCCCTCAGACATCTGTTTGAGATTAGGTGTGAGAGATGGACCAGGTGGCGTAGGACGTTTTTGCTGTTTGTTTTTGGATTCAGCTTCAATCCTGCTGCGTTTCTCTACTTCAGAGAGCAGCTCTCTATGTAACATTTCACTACTCTCATCAGGCTGAGTACTACGGGAACCCACAGTGATGTTAGACACTTCAGATAACACTGTTTGTGGTTGGTCAGGATCTGAAACTTTGTGCTGCTGTTGTGTCTGCTGCTGGGGAAAAGAGACTTCACCTGGAGGGTGTTCTCTTACATCAGTAGTTTGCTGAGTGGTCAGTTCACAAACCTCAGTACTTTTAGACTCTTCTGTAGAAGGCTCTGTTCTCTTCACAGAGGTTTCAGAGGCAGAGGAAGTAGCACTGCTATTGCTGCTAAGCATCCCAACATCTTTCTGCAGGAGCTTCAGAAGATGCTGAGCAGGTATATTCTTACTCAGAAAGAAAGTCTCATCTTCAACAGGTTCTCCTTCTAGCTTTGCTCCAGGTTTAATCAAGGTCTCTAGGTCCTTCTCTCTGCTACTCATATCAATGACAATCACTGGGGGATGAACCCTTTCCTCTCGTTTACTTTGCTCCCCTGGTGATAGACTGTGCTGAGAGAGGGAGCAGCAGCTGCTTTCTCCTTCTTCAGAAAGGATGCTTGCCTGGGCCAATGGGTGCTGGGATAATGAGCCACGCTCAGAGGTACGAGTGGTGTGATCCTGGGATAAAAACTGAAACCGCTCTGAAGCCATGGAAACATCAGGGTATGCCCTTAAAACGTAAATAATAATTATCCATCTACATGTTATACATTCACACAATATGTAGAAAACTATGCACACAGAGCAAGCGATTAAGATGACTTTTTTTTCTTACCTTAGAGGGGCAAATTCTGTCTCACTTTGTTGTAATAAAGAAAACTCAGTGAGGTTGTGATCAACTCCAGGTAATAGGGAAAGGGCTGGAGACATGTTACTGTCCTGAAAATCTAACAGAAAGTGCAGAATGAACACACACAAATAAAAAAGCAGCAATCTAACATAAAACTATGGTAAGACCCATCAGTGTTGGCAGCCTCCTGTTGTCATGAATAAATCATACATCAAACAAAATCTGTTTGATGACAAAGTCAGAGTTAAGTGGGCTGAGACACTTGCAAAAGATGAAGAGATTAAAGCTCTGCTGACACTCCAGTAGTATACAATCTGCAAACTCTACTTTGTCTATACCAAATCTACCAAATGTATCATGCAGAGGAAATAGGGGTTTAATATACTGATAGCATTCCAATCTACAATCATTACTGTGTTAATATCCATACCTAACTGTAGAGCGGGTGTTCTTGGCTGCTGAAGTTCAGAATGTCTTTGTGTTCCTACTTGGCTTATGTGTGTTTGTCCAGCAGAACGGCTCACATCTTCATCTGCTGGCAACTCAGGAGATGCTGCCCTCCTCTGTGAACAGAATCACACTTTAATTCTGGCAGCATTTCATTTACAGGAGGTCCCGCATTACTACATGGTGGTTTGAGGGCATCAAACGAAACTGAGCAATCAATAACTGCTTGAGACAAGCCAATGTCTGTTGTGAAAAACGTCTGTTACTTGATGAGCAAAGTGGAAAGCAGAAAGTTCATACATTCATCCCATGCAGCTCTGATTCCAGTTTGATTACACCAGTATTACACTGTTGTCAGTCAGAAGTCAGAGGAAAATTCCCAGACTGATTTGAACTGATAGGAAGGCAACAGCAACTCAAACAAGTGTTTGTTACAACTAAAGTATGCAGAAGATGTACAATACATGAAACCTTTAACAAATAAGCTACGGTAGGACCAGCAAGACCAGACCACATGCCTTTGGTATCACAGGAAAGCAAGAAACTGAAACTAAAGTCTGCAACGGGCTCACCCAAACTGGACAAAATAAGACGAGAAAAACGTTGTTTGGTCTGATGCAACAGTTGAATGGTAGGGTCAGGCCTAAACAGGATAAAAGTACGGATATATCCAGCCTTGTGTCAACTGTTCAGGTTGGTCCTTTCTTACCAAATGAGCATCATTTAAACAGCGCAGTTTACCTGAGTATTGTTGCTGATCATCTCAGTACATAGTACAATTATTGACACTCTTCTATTTTGGATAGAGAACACGCTCTTCTCCTCGTTTCTTCATTCGTAGAGTTCTTCCTTTTAGAAATGATGGTGGATAGCTACAGACGGTAATGATGCTCATAGCAAGTCTGTGTTTTTTTAACTATATAAACAAAGCATTATTGTAATCTATTTCTATTTTATTAACAAATCTGCGGTTTTCGAGTAGGCACATTAGCAGCACTTAGTCATCAAAGTGATTTATTTATAACTAACAGACTAAATGGACTGACAAACAAGAAGCAACAGGTTACATTTAACCTGGTGTAACTTAGGAGACTAACCATTGACTAATGTGCACATTCTTTACGTTTGTTGCAACTGGACATGGAACAAGGAACATTATACTGGAGAGAGACTTAGCTAACGTAACCTGAGGGTAACGTTAAATGCTAGTTAGCAAAGCGGTTAGCATTTAGCTCGCTAGCCAGCTAGCTACTAATATCGCCAACACTGTGATTATATTCACATTTCCCGCCTTGAGAATTACTTTAAAGGCTCCCGAACTACGAGTTCCAATATCATCACACCAGAAGACAAGCTGCAATCGTGCAAATTACCTCTGGAGGTTCCATGCTGTCGTTTTTGCTGTTGTTGTTGTTGTTGTTGTTACTGCTGACAGTCCGCCACAACGAGCGCGCCTCCACCTTTTCCTAGCAACAAGGGGCGTTGCTAGGAAATACAAGCTCCTCAGCAAGGGACGTTCTTCTTCTTCTGTGGTGTTGGCACTTTACATCCCCTTATGTTATCTTACTGCCTCCTCTTGATTCTTTCAGTCGTAATTTATATTCGTGAAAACCCCATTCCCTCCACTGATCCACAGACACACGAGCTCACTTTTAGATTGATGTCCAGTATCTCCGAACTTTGCATAGTTGGGTCTTGTTTTACAGCACTCAGGAATGAAGACATGCTCCTGATACATGTTATAATAGTCATAAATTATTTTTTATTATTATTTTTTTGTGCATACTTGTCCCACTTACATTATTCAGATAATCAAATAAATGTTTAATATTAGACAAAGATCTATCTCTCTATCCGGTAGTTAATTAGTTTGAGCAGCAGGTGGCGGTGCTGCATAAAATAAATGAATTCACCTAAGACTCAAACATATTTCAGCTCCTATCCTTAATAACTGGTCCCAAATTTGTATTTGTATTTGTATCTTTATTTATTTCAGACATAATAAAACAAACAAAAAAACCAATATATACTCATCTACATGTATTTTCATTTACGAATATGAATATATGTGTAGATATACACACACACACGTATTTGTACAGACAAACAAGAAAAATATAATAAAATAAAACACATTCGTCTAACATGAGATAACAGTTGTTTGGTCAATTACAAGTCATGAATTAGTCCGCTTAAATGATGAGACCAGCTAATTTATCAACACTAACACAGCATTGTAAATCTGAATATTTCTATTTTAAAATCTACAACATTATGAGTAACTAAAACTTTAATAAGTTTACTCAGAAACTTTTCCTTTTGGCTTGTCAGAGTAAAAGTTTGATGTACCAGATGTAACAGCTGCTACATCTTTTTCCAAAACAGCAGCCAAGGGCTGTGAGTGAGCTAAGGGGTAAATTGAGTTAGCGGTTCACCTTATCCCACCATAAGCCACTGAAATTGAATTAAATCTCGGAAATATAAACTGGTATTTTAATGTAATATCACATAATTGGCTTGGTTTTAGTAATTTATTTTAGTTTACTGGGTTTATTTGATTGGGACAGAGCACACATACACCAAACTCCTCCTGTCATGAGAAGCAGAAGATGCTTTGAACCAGATTATAATCATAAATACATTTCCACCTGTAGTCCTTAATAGCCTGACAAGTTAGATATGACAGAAAAGCTATTGTGTTAAGAAACTAAACAATAAAAGACTGGGGTTCATTGTCCCTTTATACAGTCATTGGTTTGAATCTTTGTCTACTAAAGCTGTGTGACTAAGAATCAGCTGATTTTTTTTTTTTTGCAGGTTGCAGGCCCTTGTCTGTATTTTTTTTCCAGCCCTTGTAAGTTTAGTGTTTCTATCACTTAGATTTATAAAGTCTCAGGGTAATACAGTGCAATACACCAGTGATCAGCTATAATCCTTAACTTTACTAAAGGATTTATGCAGCACATTAGGTTCTTTCAGCATGTTTCCTTTTCTGCTTTTTTAACTTTACTGAAGACATAGAGCATAATTTCAGTGAGGATCTTGTCAGGTCAAAGGTCAAAGCTGCCACTTCCCTTCCTGGAAACTTGTGGTCAACATAAGCAGCTGTTACCGGCAGTGTTGAAAGCTGCTCCATTTCTTTCTTTCCCATCCCTTTCTTTAAAAAGCACTGGGCAACGTGCCAGTGTACTTTTTGCGTCTTCATTTGCACTCTCTCACATCCACAGCACGCTCGCACACTAACGCCCGGTGGAGTGCATGAACACATGAGTACACACATGCAAAGCAAGCCCCCGAGGGGTGCCCAAAAGTTTCCGGTCCGGAAGGCCGGACACAGAAACTCAGGAAACAATTGGGTGTCAGAGAGGTCCATGGAGTATTCGCTCCCTCCTGAAGTGTCGTTGCTGTTTTCCAGGCAGCAGAAACAACTCTCCATCTGGTTCCCCGTCTTCCTTTGTTGACAGGAAAGCGTGCTGGCATCATTCTGTCTCAGGATGAATGTGCTGCTGATACACAATGGAAGATGGCATTTATTTATTTATAAATGCCATCTTGGCGGGTGGTCATTAGTACACTTTTCATAGATAACTTGTACATCTGCGAAGGCACCATTAATGCTAACTGATGTGTACAGGTTTGTGGGGAGCATATGCTACAGATGTGTTTCAGCAAGACAATAATAAACTTAATAATAAAAGTTTTCATGCATTCTGCACAGTAAAAGACTCCAGGCCCATAAGAAACATTATAAAAAGTAAGAAAGGACAAGGGAGGCACCAAACTGTCAAGCACCTGATATATCAAACAAGGTAAAAGTACAATACCAAGCCCCCACTTAAACAACCAGTGATATGTTTTTTTTCTATTTACCCCCCCCCCCCCCCCCACCCACACACACACACACACACACACACACACACACACACACACACACACACTATTCTGCTTAACCTCCAAACCCATTTTGTAACGAGGTTACCAAAGGTTTCAGTTTTCTGACAGAAAGTGCTTGCTAAGCAGTCTTTGACATTTCACAATCGTTTCACATGAAATCTGCAATGTTAAACAAAAACCTTTTAAGGAAACGCTGCAGGGTGCAGGTCCTTGCATAACCATATCACAACCATATAATTATATAAAGTAAAAAAGCTGTGCAGCTTTTAGGTGTTCTTGAGTCTCTTCATTTGAGTATTTAACCTGATCTTTTCTTTGTTTTCTGGTCTTTTGAAACAGCTTCAAATAACTGTCGCAGCAGTGCAAGGAAGGAAGCGCTTTTGAAATGAATAATAACGTTTCAGCTTCAGTCTATGATATGCTGTCATTATATCTTAAATCACTCTATCTCGCTTGAATCTGCATTTTACAAAGCGGGTAAACTTTGTAAAAGGTGAAAGGCTTCAGTGTGATTCTAAATGTTTTCCCAGAAGTCTTGCAGCTGCTGTCTTACTGTAATCTATTACACAAGCTAATAAGGAAGCTGTGCCAGAAGGTGCTTTGCTGATGGGATAGACAGAGGAGGCTTTGAAGTGTGGTTTAGGTCATTCTTGCATTATCGTACTCCCTAAACGAACAGCACAGAGCACACCCATGAAGAATGGAAAACATGCAGGTCATTTGATGTGCTAAACAAGGATAAAGTTAAAGTTTTACTGTAATATAGATATAATTATTTGAGTATTAGCAGTTAAACTTTATCTCATCATTGCTACTTTGTGGCTATCCATGGAGGACCGATACAGGTTTGATTTTCCACCACGCCCTCTACACCTAGAGAAAGGTGTTTGTGTTTTTAAATTCTCTTATAGTCTTGATTTGTTCCACTGTTTCATGTAGAAAGTAATTTTATGACATTATATAGAGATATTAACTTCAAATTGATACACATGATTTCTTTTTTCCATGATGTGATCAGAATATCTAAAATACCCACTGAATATTTGATCCTGTTTTGTGCGTCTTTGTTCTTTATGAGCTTATAAAAAGCTGCAGGAATGTAGATTCAAAGGTCAGACTCTTTTATGACAGGTGAACTCTGAACTTTACAAGTTGAGATTCTAGGTGTCAAGTGCCAACGTGCAACCCTTTTGCTTTATATTACTTCTAATTATAACATAAACTTTATAAACTTTGGACCATAAACCTTAGGGTATTTAGTGTGGCTCAGATTCAAGTTTCCAGATAGAGCCAGCACACTTGATGGAGGCATGTTCTATCTAAAGTGCAAACAAACCTCTCACCCTGATCTAATCTGACTCCAAAAATCCCCTAACCATATAAAATCTTCATGGCTGACATTGTGATAAAATGTGTGAAGCGTAAGCACCATGAAACCAAAGACACGAGACCCTCTGATTCTCCTTCACCTGTGGTTATCGCCCCATGAGCATGACGGCACACACAGCCACCAAACAAGCTGCTCCCTTTTGAGCCGAGTGCCAGACAACACTGACTCTTTGAGTCCGATCACAGAGACCAACTGAGACTTGTCTCAGACCAAATGCCAAGTATCCCGAAGGCATCTTGCACATTGCAGTTACTCTTATGATGAAGAGAAAAGCCTTGAATACACTCTTTGCACACATTTGTACTGTGATGTTCAACACGTGCTGCCTCTCCACAACTGCCTGGTATTCCTGGCTCTAATAATAAAACCATGAAATAATTGCTCACGTACATGCAGTACGATTGAGGCTCTTTTAGTTGCACATTCAGATGGTAAATAGACAGTATTTCAGACTATTTTTTTCAGACTTGCAGACAAAGTGCTGTTTTTCTGATCGTAGCTTTTAAAAACCTTCCAATTCAATTTTGTTTTTGTAGCAATAATTCATAAGAGTTGCTTTCAGGTAAGAGGATCAGATCAGTCAGTCAATCCACTTTGAACAGCAGTTGGTGACAGTGGGATGAAGAACTCCCATTTAACAGAAAGAGATCTCCAGCAGAGGCAGACTTGTGAAGGGCCAGCCATCTATAACAACTGATTGGAGGGTGAGAGCAAAGAAAAGAGAAAAAATGGATCATTGAATAAATGACATTAATTGATTTTCTTAATGAATATGTCTAAACACAGGAGGAGTGATGATGTTTCTCCATTTCACAGCTTTATTTGCAAGTGTTAAACGATGCCTATTTTAGAATGGAATCACAACTGGAGGACAGCCGGGTAACAAACTGTAGGTAAAAATGAGGCCTTTCATATGATAGAACCTGTTTTAACCAGCAGCCTATCTCAATGGTGATGTGACCCTTGAATGTTTACACAAAATGCACTTTTTGAAGCTTCCTCCAGTGAATATCAGAAACTGGATCGAACATCCAGAGCACCAAAGCTTGTTTCTGTTACTCCATCTCACAGCCATTATACATCATTGCTGCTTAATGTTTATGTTATAGCCCATTATTTTGATGCTTCGATTTATGGTGACGATTGGAGTGAGTGTAAGACTTTTTTTCTCCCTGATTTTTAAAGCGATTGAAATCTTTTTTTTTCTGTCCTGACCTTTTTCATATGGATAAATCATGTACTTATTAACTTATAAAGGACTAGATCTCTAGAAGTGGTAAACTTTTACCTACTCTTGTTTGGGTATAGTAGCTATTAGAGATGGCACGATACCACTTTTTTATGTCCGATACCGATACCGATATCATAAATTTGGATATCTGCCGATACCGATATGAATCCGATATAGTGTTTTTTAATCAACAAAACTGTTTTTTTTAAATATCTTGCTGCATTTTGCAAGTCTGCAAGTTCATACTCAAGTTTAAAACAACAACTACACTAAAGCTATTCTGTTATACCTGTATGCAAAAAAAAAATTTCATAGTTCAGCAATACTGATCAATCTAATAAACTTAAACCTACACCATCATCCCTATTCTGGTATTTTAAAGAGTACTTAGCGTAAATATTAAGCAACCTAACTAATAGGGTTCCAACTCCCAGCAACAACAAAAATAAATAAATAAAAAATAGGGAACCACCCCTCACGCGCCACCTCATGATGCTTAATCGACGTAATCAACCTTAATTTGATGCAGTGTGAAAAAAAATGCACAGAAATCAATTATTTTTCAAGAAATTTTAAATAGATTCAACATCTTTCTTCAACAAAATTGCAGACTGCACAGATGGTACCTTCCCAAAGTAAAAAGTACTATAGCTTACTAGGGTATATATATTAGACTTAATAGTCACTATATACAGTAATTGACTTCTATTCATTTTGCATCAAATTAAAACTTTGGGTGTCAGATAATTATTTATTAAAAGCTAGACATTTTAAATGAGAATAAGAAAGAAAAGTATGTCTTAGGGCATGAACAGTGAAAAGGGGGCACAATCGGCCCCCCTGGCTAAACTTTGCTAGATCCGCCCCTGCACAGTTACCAGCCGTCAGCTACGTAGAAAAAGATCCTGGTGTAGAAAGTAATATTAAATAAATTCTAACAACAGCTTATCAAGCTTAAACGTGCTGCTGTTGTTCAGCCGCTGGTTTGCTCTTTCTGGTGCGAAGTGGGCCAAAAACAAAGACGGACTCGCGACAGAAAAGCTGATCAGCTGATCATTTAAGCAGTTTCACGATTGAAGTACCAGCCGGAGAGCGAGAGGCAGTCGCTCGTTAAGCTTAGCGTGGGAATGCTTTACAAACATTCAGAGATGGACTTACACGCTTGCTTTACTTCTCTCGGGGATAACTTTGTCGGAGATGAAATGCCAGGTTGCTAGCGAAGCTCCACATGCTATCCAGACCACCGACAGGTCCCGCATGCCACAGCTGCTCTATCACGTGATGCACACTGCTCCAACTGCTAACGTTCTGCGGTGAGTTACGGCGTGTTGCAAGTTTTGTGAGGTGCTTTCGTGATATTTAATGGATCGGATTACATTTTTTATTTTTCTCCGATATCCGATCCAGTAATTTAGGTCAGTATCGGACCGATACCGATACGTAATATCGGATCGGTCCATCTCTAAGTAGCTATATAA
This sequence comes from Haplochromis burtoni, assembly GCF_018398535.1. Taxonomy (NCBI): domain Eukaryota; kingdom Metazoa; phylum Chordata; class Actinopteri; order Cichliformes; family Cichlidae; genus Haplochromis; species Haplochromis burtoni. Next base: position 398,409 of record NW_024582537.1, on the reverse strand, counting down.
TATGTAAAAGTTTAGATTTGAGATATTTAATATTGTTTGTTACATATGGCACAGGGAGTGTAAGCATTTACGCAGATGGTACTTATATTCCCCTTTGTTTTAATTTGACTTTGAATTTGTTTTCTTGATATGAAAGTATCCACAGAATAAACCAAGATAAAACAAGAATCTAAGGCTCAAAAATACTCAAAGTTTGAATGAAAAAGTGGAACATTTCAAGCCACCCCCGTATACTTTTGTGAGTTAAATTAGATATGCAAGAGTTATTGCATAGAAAATGTGCTTATTCAGAGGTGGCAACATTTGTTTTAAGACTTTGTTGATTTTAATTGAACTGACCATTTAAGAAATTGATTCAAAAAACTCAGACTGAGTCGTTTTGACGAAGTTGCAGAGTGATGATTTAAGTTTTGCTTCAACCGCACAGTAACAGGAGACGTTTGTGTTTCTGCCACGCTCAGCACGTTTTCATGCTGAGCTCTCCTTTTAGTTCGGTTCAGTGAGAATCATCAGTGCTCAGCATCGGCTCATATTCAAAGTGTGAGCACTTTCGGATCTTTAAATTGTGTTTCGGCTCCGCTACCCAAACGACAGATACGGGAAATCTGTCACAGCTCATGCAGTAACTCTACAGTGTAGCAGATATGTATGAATAATAATCTGTTCTCACGTTAATAGTTTATCTAAGTGTTTGAATGATGAGTATTATTTCAGTGATTTCATTAACTATGTAATTACACTTGGTGCCACTTGCAACATTTTCTCCCATCAAGTGAGAAAGACAGGTGTTACGACCCCTCCCTTGTCTGTGAAGTATAGGGGGCACACTGGCTGGCCACAAAACAGGAGAAACAAACTACGTTCCACAAATTTGCCACCTTAATCTTCAATAACAACTGAAGCTAGACAGGACTAACGCAACACTTCCCAGCACTTAATGGTTAAAAGAGAGGGCGAAGCACTTGTTGCTAGAGCTATATGTACTTTTCCACAAATGATCTTGATGCTGCTCTGCTGTGGCAAACGGGTGTGGTAACCTGGAACAGAGAGGGAGGGAGGGAGGGAGGGAGGGAGAGCAGCTCTCTTCTAAGAAGAGGCTAAAAGGTCAGTGGACATAACAACAGTTAAGAAACTCATTATTCTCACTTCTGAGTAAAACCCCTGTTATAACCTCTGAGATGGTGGATTTGAACCCATGACCTTGTTAATATGATGCAGCAGTTCTACCCACTGCTCCACTATTGCTCAGTGTCAGTGTGCTGTGTTATTAATTTCCCCCAACTACATGATGTTCATCTTACACCATTTTCACACACCTTCAAACGGAGAAGCAACAAAACAAAAAGAAAAAAAGTTTTAAATAGAGATTAAAAATATCAGCCGCTGTCCGTTTTAAGCCTTTTCTACAACTTTTTGGAGGCTCTCTGAGCAGATTTCTTGTAAGTGGAAGACGATCATAGTTACTGTGGGCGACTGTGCCAACAAAAACTGGTTGTCAAGCAAACATTAACCTTATGTTCTTTTAGCAGATCAGGAGATGTCAGCAGCCTGGCTCCACCCTTATGAATAAACAGTGTCATTATTATAGCTGCTTTTATTGCTTTTAGCTGCTGTGTCTGTGTTTACTTGTTTTCTGCCAGCATGACCATGACCCTGTACAGACTGAATTAGTGTTTCCAAAAAAAGGGGGGAAATAACACAATTACAGTATTTTTAATACTGTAAATGTAACTTGAAGCGTTACGTTCTTATAATAAAGGACAGACTGTAGAAGACAAAATGAAAGTATCATTAAACCTTTGAAGGATACTTAAGATGCATTCCAATATGGATTCAGTTTAAAAGGAAGTCATTCTGCTCATTTCCAGAGTAGCTTTGCAAGATTCATAACTCAAAGTAAATTATCAATTTAGTATTATTTATCTCATAATTTTATTGAATCCTTAGTTTAGTATTTTAAGCCAACTTTCTTCTGATCGACTGGCTCTCACTATCATAAGATAGAACAGAAAATGGTTGGAACTATGAGTGTCCTTGACTCACTCCGTAAATTAGGTGTTGAGAAGGAAAAACAAATTATGCCCACTTTAATGGATAGTCTATGTGTGCTACACAACTTCTGGGGCTGCATAGCAAAGATGGTGTTAAAAACATGTTTGCAATACATTTTTTTGCTCCTAGCATAGATAAATAACAGAAGAAGAAGAAGGCTATAATGGGTGCACAATGCCAAAAGCTGGACTTTTCCCTCTAACGGCCACTTGAGGCTGGCTCCAAAAGTGAGTCAATGCCCAGACTTGCGTGTTTAAATGTCCAAATTTTGCAGCATGCAACACCAAATGCTTTAGATCTCTGACCAGTTTATATTTAGGCTTGAGCTACAACTGGTATGAAATTGTTACAAAATGGGAAATGGCAGATTACACGGTCACTCATCATTGAAATGATGCCATCCCTGGAATTTATTGTCTGCAAACATGGAAGCATTCAATTCATTGAGGATTCACCATCCAGTTTAATTTTGTCATTCATGGAAGTGGGAATACTGTGGAACTCATCTGGCAATTAGCATGGCTTGCTGAAGTATAAAAGAACATTAATCCAAAATTTCAACTTCTCTCATAAATACATAGGGGTAATTTTTTTTTTTTTTTTTTTTAAATAACTTGCCCTCTGAAGTACATTTAGTCGAGCAAGTGTCACCAAGAACAAAGCACTTTTATTTTTAGCTATACAACCATAACCTGCATGTTATGGTTGCCAAAATTTTACAACAGCAGTTTTTAAAACACCGTTCGTCTATTGTGGCATGACTCAAGAGCTGAGACATGAAGACGTGAGGAAACCATCTGAGATCATTTCATGGTATGAGCAGGAAACCCCCCCCCAAAACAAACACACACAGTGGGGTGACCAGGATAGATTTGTGGTCATTTTTGGGCAGCATACACAAAAAATACAGGACTATTTAATCCCCTAAACCACCCACGACTACAACATTTGGAATGCAGCTAGTGATGGAAAGGATATTTGGTGTATCCAACCGTTTTTCCCTTATTTGTGAAAATATGGTTTACAAATGTAGCATAATTTGAACTGTGTATTACTACCTGCGCAGAGGAAATGCCCTTCAAAACAAAGGGCAGTGCAAAGTTACATTCAAAAACTTAAAATATCTGCACCAAAATGCCCCCCCTCCCTCTTTCAGTTATATGATGCATGGCCACAGCCAACCATGAACTAAGAGCTACCTCATACCTCCACCACTGGAAAAGACATCAATGCATTACCAGTCCAATAAATGGAGAAAAAAAAACAAACAAAACAAAACACAAAACCCCCCCACAAAAAAACAAACAAAAAAAACCAAAAACAAAAAAACCCCCAAACAAACCTCAAGATTTCATTCAGTGTTTATTTTTAACGAAATATACAGTTTTGTTCAGAACTCATATACAAAATTTACACAAACATGAATAACTTAATCATAACAAAAAGAAACTTACAGACGAGTATAATGGAGTTTTATTACACCATGGAGCAACATTAGGAAGGAAACAATGAACAATGGCCCTAAATCTACCTAACCTGTTTTTGCTAGAAATTCAGTCCACACACACACACACACACACACACACACACACACACCCCAATGCTGCACTAACACATCTTGGAAAATGTGAAAAGAAAGAAAAATAAAAAGTGGCTCTGATGAAACACAAGAGAGGAAGCAGAACTTATTTCCTCATCTTCTTTCACCCAGTGTGAAAGAACTTTTCAGTGAGTCACATTCAACAGATGTTACAGTGATGTTCATCTACTGCTTCACAGTGGATTTAAAGCCATTTCAGGTGATGGCGGTCACCTGCAAGGCAGTTTTCATGTTTACATGAAGAAAATAAAACAAAACGTTTTAATGTGTATTTTATGAGTTTTTAAATGAACTTTACTAAATTTAGTTGGCTTTAGATTTAAAGTAGCCCTTTGTGGCACTGGATCTCTGCCATTTTACCATTCGGAGTACCGTAATACTGTTTCAAGTTGGTGTGCCAGTTCACGTGCAAAAAAGGCAGAAATAATTAAGGCTGAGACGCATCAGACATCAACAACTGACAGGCCTGTGCAGGCACGACTGAAACATGCGTCAAAGAGGATCGATCTGCTCCGAGTTAACCTTTGCTCCCTTTCACAAGCGGCACTTCAATCATTGACGGCAGTACGAGCCCCCCGAAGGCAAACATGAGTAGCAAGGCCGCGTCCCAAGCCCGAGCCATGTTTGAAGCTACTGACGGACCTTCAGCCAATATTTACATGGCAAATAAAAATCGTGTAAGAGTGGTAAGGAGGATTGTTTTTACTGTTAAAGGCTTGTTCCAGTCAGGCAGCGCCATCCCAAGTCAAAATATCAACTTTAGGAAGCAAATGCCTAAGGAGGCATCGAACAGATGTGCACAAAACCACAACACCGCCCCACAACTTCACAAGTTTGGAGTCTGTTCACAAAGACGTTTGTTCTAGGACGCATGTGTAGCAGAGTACAGTCACATCCGTTTCTTACAGTCAAAATAAATTGAAATCTCAGACACAGCAATAAGATTTGGCCCTTCATTTTTTTTAAGACATGCTTGGCTCAGATTATATAAAGAACAATGTGCACTGGGATGAACTTTGGTCTATCCTCACTTGGTGGAATTGTGCAACGGGAAACATAAACCCACGTAGCCACTGAATAAAAGCTACCCTTTCCTTCATTTGAATAAATATATTAAAAACCAAAACAAAACACCAATATGGTGATTATAAATACATGAAAATACAGGAAATCAGAAGAAATCCCATGTGAAAGTAGAAAAAAACAAAACAAAGAAATACTTGCTTCTTTGGACATGACAAAATGTTGCTTATAGTTTTTCCAAACCGTATAAAACAAAGAAACAGATCAGTCGTTAAATACTCCTGGGGTTATGTGTCACATACTTTGCAGTTCAGATTCAGCAAGACAAAGAACACGTGCTCAAGAGTTTGATTTGAAATTTGATCTTGACTTCTCATGATCAGACCCCTTCAAAGTGCAATGCAACTTTCCTCTCAAACACTTCACATTACAATGCTTCACGTGTGTTGCCTTCACGTGTGTTGCCTTCACGTGTCAGGAGTCTGTGTTTTCCTCCTTTGCATATTCCTCTACCAGTTTCTCGTACGAGTGGCTGTGTTCTGAACCGTCACTCGTGAAGACAGATCCTTCGGACTCGGAGCTTTGCTCCTCCTTGGAGTTCGTCTCAATGTTTTCGTCGCACGTGGTGATGGAGAGTTTTGCTTTAGAATCGTCGTCGTCCTCCTCGAGCTCCTCAGAGTTATTGCTGAGGAAGTTCTCCTCGTCGATAAAGGTGATGTTGGCATTTTGGAACATTAGAGAATGGTACTCCTTGGAGTCCCACGCCCTGTGACCGACTGATACACATTCTCTCTCTCCTCCATTCTCCAGATTCACATCCTTGTCAAGCTGGTTCTCAAACATTTGATCATGGTTTAGTTCTAGGTCACCCTCCACCTGATCTTCCTTTAGCAGTAAACCATTGTCTGAGCCCAGGAGGTAGTTCTTAGACTTAGAAAATGCAACAGTGACGCAGTCACTAAAGCTATAGCGCCTCTTTTGACGTGGCGAGCGGTCCAGGCTGAGGATGGTATGGCCGTTAAACATAGGAGCATCGGTGCAACTCTTCGAGCGACCGATCTCTTTAGAGTTACAGACCGTTTTGCTGCCATCTTTTTTGTTGCCAATCTGTTTAATCAGGTCATTGTAGCCTTCCTTCTTCTTGGACAAGAAGCTGAAAATGTTGACATCATTCAGAGTGGGAGGCGAAGTAGGGGAAACTTTGTTAGACTCTTTGTAGTGGCGGAGCTCTTCGAGAGATAGCTTGCGCAGCTTGCGGCGTTTCTTCAGGGCTTTGTGGGCTTCAATCACCATCCGAACTTTCCAGTTAAAGAACAAAGAAAGCCAGGCCAAGCCTAGATAAATCCAAACCTCCACAAAGTAACGATACAGAGGTGGATATTGTTTGTTTGGATCCACACCTGCATGGACAAAGAACAGTGTGAGTGATTTGCATTGAAGTTCAAGGTCATCAAGAGGCACCTTTTACTATACTAACTTAACTGTCTAAATTTTAGAAGCCAGCTTACCTGCCACCATGTCTCCAAATCCAATTGTGGTCAAGGTAACAAATGAGAAGTACAAGCCATCAATGTAACTCCAACCCTCCTGAGACATGAAGACTAAAGGCGGGAGGACTAAATGGATCAGGACACCCCAAAGAAGAAAGATAGCCGTGCAGGTAAACTGAGATTTCCTCTGGAGGGAAAAAAAAAAAAAGTTACTTCAGCTGAACAACAGATTAAAGTACTTTTCAAAGAAATTAAAAAGGGAGTGAGGGGGGGAGAAAAAAAAAAAAAAAAAAAAGTATCAGCATACCAGTGATAGGCCTTTTTTGGTTAAAAATAGGCCCAGGTGCTTGGCTCTACCGCCAAAAAACTTCCCCAGTTCACTGATCCAGGTAAGACACAAAGGCACACCAAACAGGCCATAGAAGATGCAAAACACACGTCCTGCTGATGTTTTCGGAGAAATGTTCCCATAGCCTTAAGAGAGAGAGAGAGAGAGAGAGGGGGGTGTAAAAAAACAAAAACAACCCCAAAACAACCTCCATTGTATTATACAAATAAGTGGCTCATGATCAAATCTGCAAAACTATGCGGACTGACTACCGTCAGAGTTACAACATCTGATACTCCTGTTGGCTAATTTGTAAATAATTTGTTTTTCTGATTTATCTTTGAATTTACTTTTATTATCATTCCTAACAGCATGCTTACATTTGGACAACCTATTGGTTCCTGACTACTCCCTGAAATGTCCTGCGTTGTATAATCAGAAAACAAGAGGCCATTTAATGCAACATGCAAAGATAATTTAAGAGGATTTGAGAGTCCTACATTAGAGGTAAGCAAGTTATAAAAGACTCCAAGACGCCACTTGAGCATCTCTTACAATTTGAAGATAAGCACATTGTTGAAACGTATAAAAATGCATGATGTAATGTTACTTTCAAGCAATAAACAATTTTACTGTTCACATCTGAATGGATTGTAAGTTGCTCTGTTGCCTCCAAGAGCTTTTGGACTAAATTCTGTGTAATGGAATCCAAAGGATGTGAAGCTTTTAGGTTTGTTCCCAAGTGTCTCTTCCACTTACAGCTTCAACAGTGAGCAACACTTCACTAATCACAAATGCGAACAAACATTCAGCTCCCGGGACAACACGAAGTCCTTAAAAGGACAAAACTAAAAACATAGATTTTGCTAAAATGTTAGCTAGCATCTGCCCTACCAACTCAGCTGCCCATTTTCCAGTCACCAAAAGCTTGCTGGCTCACGATATCACCAGCAAAAGAAAAAGCATATCTGAGTGGAAACACTAGTTGACTAGTTTGCCAAATTACTTCAATATTTAACTCTACAGTACTGATTTTAGAAATCACGTAATGACACAAAACAAAGAAAAGCAACTAAAACTGGCTTTCTACAGCAAACTGTTACCCATCAATCTGTTACTTGGCTACATAATCACAAAACCATCTGAGATCAGTAGCTTCACAATGTCCAAGTAAACTCTGCCGTCAATATGCTGATACTCGGCTCGGTCTCTAAGTGGTTGCATGACATACACTACAAACAGGACAGACTGTATATCTCATCGCTTTGACTGATACAAACGAGCACAATCTGGTGTCATTAATAACTGTCCTCCAAGTTTACACGGTGCTCCTTTAAGATTAAATTTGAGTGTAAATATAAAGACATTTAAAATATAAAAACCACCAGGAGCCCAGCTCTAAAGTGATCCTGCATCCGTTTTATAAATCCAGCTGTCAAACATCCAGAAGAACTTACCGATGGTGGTAATAACTGTAGCGGCAAAGATAACGGCATTTGGCCAGTTCCAGTTATTGAAAGTCTTATTGCCTGTTATTGTGACCCCTTGGCCTGCAGCATCTGACACCACCTGGGGACAATAAACATAGACTGTGCATGAGAAAAGGCTGGACTTTGTCTTAGAGAGAATTAAAGATAGAACAACAGATGAGTGCTATCAACTAGCATTTAGAAAACAGTCCACCGAGCTCAGTACAAGAACGCAGGAAGTGCATCCTGTGCAACCTGCGTTTCTTCTAGCACATCCTTCCTGTGATATGCTGACAGTATCTAGAGTACTACTGATGAGCTGAAACGTCACTCTGGCACCCTTGAGACTCATCTTTAATCTGAGGGCTTCTAAATCTAAGCCTTTGCTTACTTTGGTAGAGAAACAGGAAGGCAAGCACTGCAAACCTAAACACCCATTTCATAATCGCATGATTATGCAGCATTAAAAAGATCAGGTAGTTTGAAAGCAGTTCTTTTGTTGGACTGTTTTTCCTTTTCCCAAGACCCAAAAACCCGGTTTAACCAAGTTATGTGTGGAATATGTCAGCCAACTCTTTCAATAACATTTTGAAATCCAGATGATGAGGCAAAAGGCGCTTAATCAATCATCCCCAACCATACGTGTCCATCCGCAACCACAACAAAAACTGAATTTTTCCTCCTGGGAATTAGCAAACACCCAACCATGTGTGCTGGGACAATGCACTACCCCACGCTCTCTCTCCCCGAGGGCTGAAAAGGGGGGAAATGTGCAGGCGTTGGCAAAATTCACATAAGCCCTCAAGTCCTGAAAGATGCTTGGTTCTCTAATAATAACAGGCCTGTTACAGTTCTCCTCTGTAATTACCAGAACAAGGGGAGGCCAGTCTTTTGTATTCTGAAACAACACAGTTGGACTGTTGGGCTTTAGGATGACAGCGGTGATGACCAAGTTTGTTTTCAATCCATGACTAGAAATTAAAGAGGAAAAACCTCAGTCGTTTGCTGTTCGCTTACGCACTTTTGCCAATCCTCCCAGCAACCCAGCACATCTAATGACTGCTTACATTTATATGCATGAGGTAAACTACTTATTGGCCATGTTGAGGCTTAAATTTTGCTTGCATAAAACTGATTACAGGAACTGCAACTGCATGTACCAGATGATCAGAGCAAGCATCTAACTTAGAGAATAATCTACCTGCATAAAAGAAAGAAAATGTAGTATTGTATCAGACTCCTCTTGGTTAGAGGTAGGAAAAAGAGTTTAGGATCTAAGAGGATTTTTAGAATATGTGTCACAGATAAACAGGCTAATTGGCTGGATATAAACAATGTTTGGTCAAGTCTACGGTCAGCCTTTTTTTGGGCACGTATAAAAATATGCTAATTCCATCATCCTTTTTATTTTGCTGACCTTGAGTGGAGAGCTGTACACCTACACTCGCGTGCGACTACAGTGTGATCCATTTTTCTTTCACTTTTGTCCACTTTTCCCCCCCACAATCAAAGGATCCCTAAAAGTTTGAGGATTTTGAATTCTTGCATGCATTGCACATCCATGCTTGTGCAACATATCACCAATCGCTGCACTGTCGGTAAAAAAAACTAGAAAGTTTTAACACATGTTAAAAAGCTATTACGCAAGCTGCCAGGGTGGAGAGATCTACGGTATGTACAGATCTCCTCTCTCGATGAACAAAACAGGTGGCACCGAAACCAGCAAGCTGAGGAACCTGAATAAGATGAAGGATGCTTTGCAGCCTCTAAATGAACAGATGGGAAAAACACATGGTATTAGCTAGCTTACCAGGCATGTGAATCATGTTAGAAAGTGTAACAGAGACTCCCACATAGGTGCTTTGTTCCACAGTACTACTCACTAATCTTTTCAAAGGCTGTGTCATAGAGTGTATTAAAAAAATGCACCTATTCAGCTGATCAACAAAGGTCTCTTTAACCTTATAAATTCTAGATACAGATATAACGTGTCATCTTCTAGATGATGACGACTCTCCAAGAATCTAATATGCGCAACAAACACAGCTCTAATCTGAGCAATGCACTTTTTAGACCTGAAAAACCTGTCTGGTTTTTGTTCTGTGTCAGACTTTGATAGCTTGGGCTGCTTTAATGCAGAGTGATGGCATTTCTAATAACACAGCTAACTTTCTGGAAATCATGGTGGATATTTAATCTCAAGATGAAGCAATAAATAATAAGCGATTCGTTCATTACTCTGAAACTGATGTGAACTCTTCACCTCATTCTCGCATTATACAGAAGATCTGAGGATGTTCATAGTCTGTCTGGCAGATATACATGGCTCAAGTTTAGCACATATAAAGCTACTGATTCACCTGAATGGAATGAGCACAGCAAAGGCTGACGCATGGAAGCAAGTACCACATACCTCCGGTGTATGTCAGTCAAATAGAAAATGTGATGACATCTAAAATTAAAGCAGACTGAAAATGCAAGTCTTCAAATTTCTTGTGTTTCCACAACTAAACTTTCTCTCGAACAAGCTCTGCAGAGCTAAAAGTCCGTGAAAGGTTAAAAGGTCAGCCAGAGGCCACCTCAGGTCACTAATGAGCATGAGGAATGAGCAAAAAGCACAAAAGTGTGTTTGTGTCAAAACGGGACCAAACAAGCTCAGGAGGAAGCTGTTAAACTGGCTTCATCACATGTCTGCCACTGTCCAAATAGTAGCTAAACCACTCAGATTAAACTCCCGCGGGGCAGCTTATTTTGCAAATAAAGTGATCACAGAATGTAAAGTTTATTTATAAAACGTTTATCTCTAAATGCACAAATTTAAAAAAAAAAAAGAAAAAAAAAAGGGTACAATAAAAAGAAATTTGGCAAATCTTGTTAAGCAAACTGCATTTTCCCCAATTTGCACACAGAGCACATGACAAATTAAATGAGGGAAAATGAATAAAATGCTGCTTTCAATAAAATGAACCACACAAAGACTTCACTGCATTACTGGACTATAACATTAATGACAGCAAGATGCTTGTAACTTTAAGCAGGTTTAACATGCTTTAACGCCTCTCTATCATGATAAAGTTTTATGTGAGGACTTCTGAATGGCACACTTTTAGTTAGGTCGGAATCAAAGACTGCTTATTAATTAGAGAAAGAACAAACAAATTTAACTACTGTGGAGTTGGGCAATATCTTCAAATCTTCCAAATGGAGATCTGTGTGCGACCGCTCTCCCCACTGCCTCATTCACAAAATGAGAGAGAGAGGAAAATAAATAAATAAATAAAAAAATCCACCCCTTGCCAGAACCGTTTTCACATAAAAAAAAACAAACAAAAACCCATGGCCCAGAATCAGCCCATGGACCATCGTAATCCAGCCCCCCGAACACCCAAAAGAAGGAGTGAAACAACTCCACCTCAATAAAAAAAAAAGAAAAAGAAATGCAGCTTTATGTTAATGCATCTTGAGCTGATGGATGTAATAAGTCTGTATTCAACTCCATTTCAACTGAAAGTAGCCCAGTTATATGCAAACAAGCGCTTTCTGTAATGAGCAACCACACCTTGACTTTAATGACAGAACTATTGAAAGCATTAGAGTGCATCGTTTTACGTCACAATATACAAATAACTAACATTACCATTTGTGTCTCTCACGTAAAGTTCCTGGACCAATTATCTGTTTCACCAAAATTAGAGAAGAGCATAATTCTGTGTCTCACGTTTTCAGTGTGCCATTTTTTTTGTTTGTAATTCAGAGCTACAATCTTGTCCACTGAAAAGACAGAGATGAAATCTTTAAATATTTCAAATTACACCACTGTGTCACAAAAAAAGTAAAAACAAACAACCCAGCCCAACACTAACACTCATCACACACACATCGCATGACAGAACACAGTTCACTCCTCTACTAAAAGCTCCTTTCATTTCTGTATAACTAACTGAAGGTTTACCACTCTGCTGCAGGACACAGATAACAAAAATAACAGTTAAGAAAGAAAGAAAAAAAAAAACCCTCCACAATGACAAACTGTTATCAGGACAGCGGCAGCTCAACATGCCACTCCAGCTCTTCTGTGTTTTTCCACTTTCAGTACAACAGAACCAAACAGCAGTGTACAAAAGCCCTTTCTGAGCTGCAATTAATGAAGAAACTGAAGCTCTTCTGTCTCATTATGTATTGATTCCTGAGGAAGAGGCAGATAAGCTGCAAACAATGCATCTAAGTAACAGTACTGACATCTGACTGCATGTACGGTACTGCAACCAAAGATCCAAGCATGAGGAAAAACAACAACAACGTGTTCAAACTTTTTTAGGATAAATGAAGTAACAGTAAAGGAAAAAAGGACTATCCATCTTTTTCATGGATTTAATGAATGTATAAAAAGGGGAATAAAATTGTAAGCCAGTAAAAGTGAAAAGATTTTTATATCCAAGATGGTGAAATCAAGATTTGTGAGTGGTTGCTTTGAATTAGGTTGTTACCATCACATGAAGCAGGCTTGCTTTACTGACACCACAGTGTGTTCTTTATTATCCAATTTATTGAGTTTATTAGTATTTAAGTAAATTAAACCAGGCTCACTGAAGGTTCAGAGGAAACAGGCCTTATCTGGAGAGAGGCTGCACTGACCTAAATGCTGAATCAGCATGTACAGACACTGTATAGTATGTGCCGTTATCTGGATAAACGCTACAGATTATTTAATCCTTGCTTCAGCAGGGTTTCCCCATGCTATTACTGCACAACACAACCCTCAAACCTTAATGTACAAATTTCTGTTGAACTACTCTGCTTGCCCACATTTTCTATCAGATATCCTGGTGAAATGGCAGGTTTTCATATTAAACATGGCCAAAGTTTTTTAAAAAAAAAAAGGAAAAAAAAGGTCAGTGTATATTCAAGTAATCCTTGTGAGCCCTGTGTATTTGACTGCAATTAGAAAGATGCCAGACTGTTGAAGACTTTGCTGAGAATCTGCAAAAATTGGTGCTGCGACCATCCTGATCTTTGTGACATTCACTCGCATCTGGAGAGATGGATCTGATGCTGAGGCGTTGGGATTCACAAGGAGTCAGCTGCAGCAGCATTGTAGTGCAACAACAGTGATGCTTCATAGAGTGGTGCACAGAAGTGTACATACACGCATGTGCATGAATATCATCGGTTCAAACCACCTAATTTCATTTTTTAAAATTATTAACAAAATATTAACAGCTCAAAGAAATCGTTAAACTGATTTAATTGCTTTGATGATGATGGCTGCCAGCTGGAGAAATCCTCCTCTGTTGTACTGGTTAGGCTGATCTGAGTTTTATGATTGTGTATTGGTCAAGTTAGTGGAACTTTGTAGAAAGTAAAAGGCATGAACCACACTCTATTTGTGCATATTAAAAAAAATAAAAAATAAAAATTAGGTCCCACTGGCACCTCTGTCCATGTACACAAACAAACAGATCCCATTTCCACGAGATGTTATGATGCTGTGCTTCATTAGAGAATGAATACTGTATTTGTTAGAGCGCTAGATAATCACGTTTTGATTTTGTTTTTGAATGAGTCCGGACTCCATATTTTTGGCCCTAATGTTAGTTAGCGCAAACAACTACCAACTTTATGTCACACTTGAAAATGTACAAATATTTAAGACTCAAGGCTCCTTTAGATCAGTGTCTACAACTAATCATGTGCTCACCCATGATGGAGAACAGGGCAAGCAAAGCTTTAATTGGGACTCAGCTCAGTTTAACCTCCTGGAGACTAATGTATGAGTTTTGAAGAGCACCTTAAGGGAGTCACCTACACCCTACAGAAACTTACAGGGCCGCACCCTGTGATTTCTTCACTTTCCAAAATGAGGAACAAAGTCTTGGTTATCACAAGTCAGTGACCGGTGGACAACATTTCCAGGCACATGACAAAATAAGCTGTCCCCAAAAACAGAGAGCCACTTCTCTTTTCTGCTTCTTTTGAATTTCTTGCTTGTAGGACTGGGCGATATATCGAGTTTTTAAATATATCTATATTTTTTTTTTATTTGAGATATAACAATATAGTTTATATCGATAGTCTGTGTTACGTCATAATTATACTTGTGGAGACGCAAGTTTGCTTCTCTTTCGTCTACTTTTGTCTCTCCCACACACGGGGGCTGCAAGGCCTAAAATCCTTTCATTTTCTCAAAAATCGACAGCGAGCCTTATGTATGAATTCTGGTTGTGCTTACTGACCTCGAACCGATTTTATGTGGTGCTCAGCAATCTGTCAAAAAATGTTTTAGTACGACTTTGGTAAGCTGCGAAGTTGCACCACTTGATGGATTGTCGGAGCATTACGGCTATCGTAGTCAGGAGCCTCGTGGAGTGACACGTACTGTGCTTCAACGTACTATTACTGTATTGTGTGCGTATACGGACCACAAATGGCACCTGTAAGAGACATGGTTGCAAAGAGGATTTCAAACTCAAGGCTGTCAGTCACACAGTAGAACTTGGGAACAGAGCAGCTGCGAAATCAGTCTTTGTTATTATGCTCAGCGTCTTTTAGTTTAGATTTAACTGCACAGTTCTGAGTTTTTTGTTATGCACAAAAACATTGTTTTATTTTATTTATGGAGCATTATTATTTAATAAATGCTGATAATTTATTTCTGAGTAATTTTTTCATGTACATCTACACTGTATGTTAATAAAAGTGCCTGTGTGAGATCTGGGACACAGCTTTGACTAAGAACTCTTTTTGTTCTTACTTTATGGCTTTAAAAAATAAATATCAAGACATAACGTATATCGCCATTCAGCTAAAAATCATCAAGAAATGATTTTTGGGTCATATCGCCCAGTCCTACGTGAAAGCGCTAAAAACGTCTTGTTCAGACTCAAATTTCTTTCTTTAAAAGTTCAAAAAAAAAAAAAAAAAAAAAAACCCCCCCCCCCCCCAACTAAAAATACCAATTTTCTTAGCAAGAAAAAGAAGAAAAAAAAACAACAACAAAAAAACACAACAACAAATACTTTCCCTCAGAGACTCAAAAATACTTAAATCTTAAAAAATATATTATTGAATCTGCTAGTGTGGATGGCTGTGTGCCTGCCAGTTTCTTTCAAAACTCAGACTCATCCATGGAGAGACTGCACTTTAAAGCACCAACTACACATGCATTCTTCAAGTGGACTTCAAAGAGTGACCACTGGTCTGGTCATCTGCAGTTTTCCATGTTTACAACAGAGCATAATCCCACCTTAGACTGAAGGTTAACCTGGTAACGCAGCAGATAATCAGAGGATACAAGCACTACAATTTGTATGTTTGTCTGGAGCCAGTCATTTGAAACAAACAAAAAAAAACCTGTAATTCACTTGCATTTTCAGGAAGTGGACACCTTTTTCCAAGATCATTTAAAATCATTTTACTGCAGAATTCTAACCACACAGAGTTTGAGTGGAGTGTTTTTTTCCCCCCTTCGTTTTTTGGGGGGGGGGGATTGTGGGGAGTCAGATTTATAGCGTCAGTTTATTTTACTCATGCCAACGGGAGTAACAACTGAGCTGTACCTCTTACCAAACTATTTAGAGGCTTCTGAGTAATGACAGACTTCTAAAAACATGACTTAACACCAAAGCCGTTCCAGTCTGGATGATTTCATCTCAAGATAAATTTTCTTCCAAGAGATGTCACATAACTTAAAAATGGCTGACTTCTTGATTTCTTTTTTCAGAAGGCTAAAAAGAAAAGGCCTAAAATTGTTACCTGTTGTGCTACATAGTACAGTTTGAAGTGATCGAGAAGCCATCTCAGTGTATATGATAGGCAGGATAATGATGACGTAACTGGTTAAAATCTGCAGACTGTACATAAAAGATGGATATACCCACTGAGATGTAACCGACTGGTTTGAGAAGGCAGGTTTTGAAACATCGAGCTGAGGGTGACAAGTAAGGTGTGAACCTGCCTGGCAAACTAAAAGATATTCATATGGTAGCAAACTGTCAATCTCAAGTTAGCACTGTCATAAATCACATCCTCTTGACGATAATGTGATCTAAAATTAATATCACATCGTATTGCATAAGACTTCAAACTTGCAAGCCTGTAGATTCATTTTCATTCATTTAGCCATTTTTCTCAGACTTTTGTACAATATGATTTTTGTTTACACCCGTACGTTACCCCCTGGGTGGCCATTAAGAAGAATGCTGATTGACCACATTACGGCACTGGATTCATTTTGCAGACCAAGAATATGCATCACACTTTTTAAAAACTTTAACACTTATTTAATATTGTGTGCACAGGCCTCAGGGCTACACATGGAAATTGTACATCTTTTCTCTTACTAGATTAGTGTATAGTGGTGATGAAGAATACAACAAAATGTGCTTCTATTTGTGCCATAATTGCTTAAAGATAAAAACCAAACCCGAGCAAATAAAACACCACTTGCTGCAAATGCGGCTCAGAACACTTTTTTTACCTGCATGTGTAAATTTCAGCTCCTCCTCCTCTTGTTTATTCTGGGCTGTAACAGAAAGCACACTGCTTCCACTTCTCTTATAACAGCTACTGCTTTCAGGAAACTTCAGTCGTTTTTGTGGGAGAGATAATGTTCACCCCCCCCGCTGAACTTTCAGCAGCCTCTCAAGAGCCAACTTTGATGGGCCATAAAATCCAATCTGCAAACTGTGACCATTTCAAGGCTCCTGCAGTTAATAGTAAAACTCCTTGTTAATAAAACAGAACTTTTACAATAGTGTTACCGTCTCTCGTTAAGCTTGCTTACATTTGATTTAATCGTTAACGACCTGGGTTGAGTTTCCACAGTGGAAATCTAATAGAATCTGCTTCTTAAAAAAAATCTTGTTATTAAAATGACTGTAATGCTTTTGCAGCAGGTGTTTCAGCAAACAGCAACAGAGAAAACATAATACCACAAGAGGAGAACAACTGTCTGCGCAGCTGGGGGAACATGTCAATGTGACCCCCCCCACACACACCATGTTGCCTAAGACTTCAGAGAGAAAACAGAAGCAGGAGTCATTTCTGCTGCAGCTGAGCAGCTACTAACACCAAATAAGCTTCTCACTCTCAGCTGATTTATAGCAGCAGCTGCTGCTGAAAGGGAAACTGCCAAAATCTCTCAGCCATATTATTCTCAACTACATTCATATGCAGATTTGGCCGCTTCAGGGGTTTTGGCTGTTTGAGACTCTTTCAACTGCCCACAAAGAAGCAGAAGGGGGGGGGAATCCCCCCAATACTGGAGGAGGGGGGGGGGGACAGGTTGAGACATGTTCCAAGTGCAAAATGTGAGAAACAGGACCCAGATACCATCTAAATTTTCACCTCTGGCAGATGGTGAGGCTTCTCTCCTTTCTCTGATGCGTCCCAGAAAGCAATGAATGCCTGGCCCAAATATGGGAGTATTCTGTGGCCTTTACTGATGCTCCCAACTCTGAAATAATCTGAGAGATTATATCGGCCACTTGTTGGGTGTGTTGGCACTCAGGATGCGTCAGGCCCTTCCACCCCTTTCCTGCACTGAAACAGAGCTGAAAGTGCCACAAGTAGCCTGAATATGTCCCAAATATGATTGCTATGGATTGTGATAAAGCATGTAATGATGATAAAACATACTTTGAGCATTCATTTTCACACAGCACAAATTCATTCACAGTTTAGCTCATCTAAAGTGTCAAGATGACAAAAGGAGAAGCTTTGGTCTTCAAGATCCTTCTAGAAGAAGTGTGTTTCTGCAGGTGATCCTTTGGAAGGACTTCTAACGCTGGGAGCATTGCATGCCAAGAAAAGGTGTCAGTTGGTGGCTTCAGCTCACCATCAACCCTTGCCCAGCTGCCTTGCTGTTCTCATGAGGAGCACGAGTTCAGTCTTATAACCCATGCTGAGCCAGCATGGGTTATTCCCAGTTTTGGGGGGCCCAAATGCAATTAATGAAAAATCCATTTTAATCGATGAAGTTGGATCTTTGGCTGATTCAAGGAAGCTAGAAAACTGCAAATACGGGCCAAACAATTTGTTTCAGCACTCTTCTCCAGTGTAGGACTTCCTTCCAAGTTCAGATTCAACAAATGGAAACCAAAAGGTTATAAAGCTCTGACAGTCAAAGTAAATGAACAAACAGCATTGCGTGGGGCAAACAAACAAAAAATTACATGATTGTTGACATATTGTGGTCATTCCATGCTGACGGGGGAAACCACAGAGGTCAGTGGCCCCGGTTTTTTGGTAAAGAAACTGCCACCGTGACAAGAAAGTAAATGGAACAACAGGTACTGCAGATTTTAAGATCTGAGGTCACAGATTAGGACATCCACACCCACATAATCACTGCTTTAGATACACTGTCACGTTTACAAGTAATAAAATAATTATCCTAATCATTAGGCATGGACAACAGGACGCCAGCAAAGATAATAAGACTGTTTGATGATAATTATCACATGAGTTCTGGTCCTGTAAATTTTAAGATTGGGGGCATGTAAACAGTTAAAGCTAAGTTATCTCTCCTGCTAAGCTTTTTCCCTGCATCAATTTCTCGTGGAAATTTGTTGATTTATGATTTATAAAGGACTAAAAATAGGCACCGTTTAGTAGTGAATTTATATATTGGTGAAACTGCGCCAAAAGTCGAGCCAGTCTGACAGCAGCTGGTTAATCAGGCCAGGAGGTTTGTGTCGTAAAAGCTTACAAACCAGCTGGGGCTCAATAAACACTCAAGTGTCCAGTGCCTTCCAGTAAAACTAAACAGGAAGTTATCTTCATGCAGCTGTGAAACACAGAATGAAACGTTTGAATGAAGATGTCCATACCTCCAATATTCTGTCCAAATCCCCCCCGGACAAGCACGGATATTTCTCCAATATTTTGTCCTTCTGGGCATTGTACTGCTTTACAGCCTGGTTCCAGTTGGGCTCCTCTAGCACCTGAAAAATGGCTGCCCCGATGGACAGGTAAAAAATGATGGCAGAGGTCAACAAGGGACCTTTATCTACCATACTTCTGCACAAAGGCTCGGAGAGCGCGCGGGACGGGGGAAAAAGACAGAGGGAGGGGGGGCAGATAAGAGCAGGAACCGAAACTATGCAGAGCTCATACTCTGCAAGTTTACCAAAAGTTTCCCAGAAAGAACAGCTGACAGCATCGGGCTCCGGACAGGGAAAGCTTTAAAAAAGCGCTTCAAAAAGCTCGTTGAGCGTGCGCGCGCGTGGAGCTGCAGGAGTAGTAATGTGTCCACGTGCGCAACCAGTGGTAAACTGAGCGCTGAGAGCAGCAGACTGCAAATGAAGAACAACGGGACCGAGCACCGCCCACGAGTGAACCACTCTGAAATCCGCTTCCTTCTTTCCCTGTTTTCTTTTCCTACAGGTGCACTCCTGAACACCGTTTACACATCCAAACCTCTTTAAATCGCAGAAGCTTCAGTCAAAAAGAATGGAAAATTTTTAAGAGATCACCAGAGCAGGGGCGTTTCCACGTTTTTTTCGTCTTTTTTTGTAACAGGGTGGCCAAGAGCAAGGGAGGAAGGGGCCCCACAGGAAATTAGTGTGGAAAATTGGTGTAGAAAAAGTCTGGCTACGATTTTCAGGGTCGCCTGCAGGCCCAGGTCCTCACACAGATGGTTTTATTCAGTGTCAGGTTATTATGTATTTTATTTTATGTATTTAATGTCAATTTCATAGGCATTTCCTGTTTTCATTGTCCTACTTGTGGCAATGCCAATAGATACCTCATACATTGTATCGTGGTAAGCACCAAAACACCTAGAAGATTCAAACCCAGGGCCTTTCTGTTCTGGTTGCTTTGGACTCTGAATGTGGTACAATTCACAGTCGTGAAGTCAGCTTGTTCCGACAGTTATTATAGTAAACTAAGTAAAAGAAAATTGATTCAATTCAATTCAAAATTATGCTAAAAAATAACAATTAACCATTAATTAAAACCACACCGTGCACTTGCAAAACAAGCTAAATAAAATAGAAATAAACAGTTAATGTCTTAGTTTTAGAATTTCTGAATGGGATTAGATTCTTCAGGTTTTACTACATCCATCTACATATGACAGATGCACGCACTTTGCCTTCAAAATAAAAGTCCTCAATTGGTTTCAGCGTTAACATTGAAAAAGAGCCAGAATTCTAAATAATAATGTGTATAAGTAATAAGAAGAAGAAGTAAAAGAAAATAGCTCTTTAAACACAGTTAATGTGGCCTTTGTTATAACATTGTTTGGCTCACTATCTATGCCTACATTCCATCCAGTTAAAGATTACTTATTTAATCCATTTATACAGACAGTTTGGTAGGAATTTACATGGATAGAGTGATGTAATTGTCATGACAAGTTCAAGTTAAATAAGCTTTCTGTCACAATACCATAGACTTAATTATACATCCCAAACCTTTACAAAATACAGAAACTGATGAACGATCTCCCCCACAGGCTATCAATTTTGCAAAAGGGCAGTGTTTGAAATAGCTGATTTGTATTCCAGAACATGAATTTCCCATCCTTATTTTTATGCCATCTCCATGTGCACAAAATTTATTTTCCATTTTTTAAGCATTAAAAAAAGTCCGCGTTTGGAGAGTGGTTGGGCTAGTGTTGGAGTGAGTTATTTAGCAACCGCAAACCCAACTTTTACACTTCATTTGAATTTTTTTAATCTGTCATTCATTAAAATATGTGACTCCGTTGCTTCATTTTTCAGCTCTGGAGATGCATGCTTGGCTCTAAAATCGAAGCCACAACCCCTAATGTGGGGTTTCTTCTTTCTAGTGTTGGTTATTCAATGTTATTTCTTTGCACCAGGGGCAAGAAAAGCATGAAATTTGTAGATGTCTTAAATGTGGTGTGCTATGGTTTAAAAGTGAGCTTCTCTCCTGCCTCGTTGTAAAACCAGAAGACTCTGGTTTTGGGAGGTTTTTTTTACTGCTGCTACAAAATTATCTTAAATCTGATGCACATTTTTACACCATGACTATGCCTATGTAGGCCTGTTTTGACACGTTTCAAATGTGCAGTCAGTTCTGGTTGAAATAAACTTTCTCAACTACTGAAAACAAAATGGGTCTGAATGCATCTTTGGCATACTGATGTTCTTTATTTGCAATTTTTCCAGGAGGTAACAGGACAGTCACCTCTAGCAAAAAGCGCCAGCACAGCGTAAAGACATAAAACGAGGACTCTGTCTTGCAACATGGAAAATTACTGTTTTGGAGTGAACCTAAATATTTTAAAGAAGGACGCTCTTGTGTATAATTATTTTAAGTGTGTGTTAATGTAAAATGTCAGTGACATTCTTTGACATGATGAAGGTGTTTTTTTCTGCTACTTATTACTATATTTTATTTCTTCGGTATAGAAATCAAACAGGTTAACACTTGCACTGCCAGCCTGCACAAAGCTGTGTAGCCAGCCAGATATTTCCCACACTTTCAAGTGTTATGCCATGAGAAAATGAGCTATGGATAGGTTTGCCAATCGTTTGGTGCAGCTCTGAGTACAACTGTTATGTTAGGAAACTTAATATGTCTCTAAAAATCTTTTTACTTTTTACTGCAGAAAGCAGAGCTCTAAAAACGTGTGTGTGAGTCAAGCAACCTAAAAATAAACTGAGTTTATACCTAACTTGTACTTGCTCGAGCATAAAACCAAACACACTCAAGGAAAAAAAAGCCTAAGGCTAGCAGTACATGACTGATACTGATGCAATACCTGAAATTCATTCAAGCTGAACTCATATACTCAGTATAAGTTACAAACTTGTAGTGTTTTTACCACAAGCTCGGTAAGATCTGACCATCCCACAAACAGTGTTGATCTTGATTAAGAATTTCAGAGCTGCAGGTCAACCTAGTACGTTTTGAGCCTTCATTACTTAATCACAGTAAGAAACGAGTGCAGGAACTAATCACGTGAAATGTTCAGGGATCAAGGCGACATTTAGTTAGCCATCTCTTTTCAGTGACTTTGAAAAATGTCTTCAGAACTTGATTGATATGATGCAGTCACGTGAAAAACAAAGGACACCCCATGTTTCAAAAGCTTGTAGAGCCACCTTTCATAGGTATAAACTGAAATAATCAATTTCTGTTTGGCTTTATAAGTCGCTCCCATCAGTTGGGGGGAATTTTGGCCTACTCTTCTTCTTGCATCAGTTTAATGTGGGCATTTGTTTTTTCACAGCTCTCTTAAGGTCACAACACTTCAGTTGGGTTCAGATCTGGACTATGGGCCATTTCAACACCTTAATTTATTTCTTTGTCAGCCATTCTGTTGTGGATTTGCTGTTGTGCTTGGTGTCATTGGCCCTCTATATACTTTGATATACAGCAGCGTTCGTGGTTGAATTGGTCGACCGAACATGCTCAGGTCAAACAAGCCCAGATCATCACCCTTCCACCATTGTGCTTGCTGACAGTTGGTATAATTTGTTTGTGCTGATATGCTGTGTTTGGTTTTTACCAGACATCTCCACTTTGGTCTTGTTTGTCCAAAGGAGATTTTTCCAGCAGTGTTGTGGTTTGTTTAGATATAACTTAAGCTATGCTGCCATGTTTTTGTGAAGAAAAGAGGCTTGCTCTTGCAAACCTTCCAAACAACTCATACTTGTTCGGTCTGTTTCTAATTGTACTGTCATAAAGTTTAACATTAACACGCTAACTGAGACCTGCAGTCTGAGATGTATTCTTGGGCTGTTTGCAGTTTCTCTGAGTATTGCATGGCTCGACATTATGAATTTGCACATCCTCTTCTGTGGCATTGTGCTAAGATACACCTGAATACGCCAGACCAGAAATCTGCTGATTACTAATTAAGTATATCTGATTGGCAACACCTGGCTGCTGCTCTCTTAGTTCCCCATGCAAGCAGAAAGGGTTTACTTATTTTTTCACAACTTTGTGCAGATATATGAAAATGTTCTTTTTTTACAGGGTTACATGTCAATCTATTACATAAAAAATGTGAACACCAATTTTGTTTCTCAGCTTCACAGCTGCAAGCTGCATTTCTGAATGTTATAATGCATAAAATATTCTTTTTGGATCAGAAAACATACAAAACATCCAGGGTACCTTAACACCATTAAACTGATGCAGGCATACTACTGCAGCTCTGACATATTCCATGATATTGAACTTTAATTAGAAAAAGTCATAAAATTTTCATGTGACTATCGCCTGTGTTTCTGAAGTTATAAAGGCTCTATACTGTTAAAAAAAATACTACAAACACCCATATTTCAGTGGCCTTAATATAATGAAGGTAAAAGCTACTTTACCACAACACCCCAGCTAATTCTAAGGATCTCTCGCAGGAGCTTTATTCATATTTTGTTAATTTTACATGAAATAGCCCAGCAGTGATTTTGAAAAGTCTAATTGGTGTAATTTTTTCATCTTTCAACCTTTAAAACAAACTTCAGACTCACATATAATGATAATAAACCCTCTTATCTCTGTCTGATCGCCTGAAACAGAACAGACAGACAGATAAGGGTTCCTTTGTTTGATCTTTGCTCCTCTCAGTATCAACAAAGAAAACAGAGAGCATCACTTGAGCAAACATTTAAGAAGTTCATATCTGGACACTGACACATGTTATCTTTAGCCTTCCAGTGACTGAGTGTGGTCATTAAGTCATTTTTTTCAGCAGTTTCTTTTTCACCTTCACTTCTTTATTTGCATGTCTGCCACATATTGTCCTGATTAACAGTATCTTTTCACACACCCTGAGGACATACAGTATACAGGCCACACCTGTCAAACAGGTTCAGGTACTCAGTGGCTCATCTTCAGAGACACTTATACTACATAACTGTTTGTGTCTCTAGTGGATTTATTTTATTTTATTTTATTTTTTTGAAGTGGTAAAATCTAAAAACCCAAATAAATGAAATGTCTTTATACCTTTGAAGGACATGATGGGAAACCTGCATGTTCTCTATAGAGAGGCAGAGGCAGCACGTTTTCTCATGTACAGTGGGATGCAAAAGTTTGGGCAACCTTGTTAATAGTCATTATTTTCCTGTATAAATCGTTGGTTGTTACAATAAAAAATGTCAGTTAAATATATCATATAGGAGACACACACAGTGATATTTGAGAAGTGAAATGAAGTTGATTGGATTTACAGAAAGTGTGCAATAATTGTTTAAACAAAATCAGGCAGGTGCATAAATTTGGGCACTGTTGTCATTTTATTGATTCCAAAAGCTTTACAACTAATTATTGGAACTCAAATTGGCTTGGTAA